>NW_027138320.1:1234201-1535251 GCF_035084215.1 Heptranchias perlo | reverse complement strand
TTTTTTCTTTGATAGTGTAAGATTTTATCTTAAAATACAAGAACTTTTCGTGGTTCTTGTCAATTTTTGTTGGTTTTCATCTAATGAACTTATTTCAGTCAGCTAGATCTTTCTTCTTCAAAGCAAAAAGATGTTTTCTTCAAATACAAGAACTTTTCGTGGTTTTGATGGTTTTCAGCAAATGAACATATTTCAGCGAGCTGGAAGTTTTTTCTTAATAGCGTAAGATTTTATCTTAAAATACAAGAACTTTTCGTGGTTCTTGTCAATTTTTGTTGGTTTTCATCTAATGAACTTATTTCAGTCAGCTAGATCTTTCTTCTTCAAAGCAAAAAGATTTTATCTTCAAATACAAGAACTTTTTGTGGTTTTGATGGTTTTCAGCAAATGAACATATTTCAGTGAGATGGAAGTTTTTTCCTTAAGAGAGTAAGATTTTATCTTAAAATACCAGAACTTTTCGTGGTTCTTGTCAATTTTTGTTGGTTTTCATCCAATGAACTTATTTCAGTCAGCTAGATCTTTCTTCTTCAAAGCAAAAAGATTTTATCTTCAAATACAAGAACTTTTCGTGGTTTTGATGGTTTTCAGCAAATCAACATATTTCAGCGAGCTGGAAGTTTTTTCCTTAATTGCGTAAGATTTTATCTTAAAATACAAGAACTTTTCGTGGTTCTTGTCAATTTTTGTTGGTTTTCATCGAATGAACTTATTTCAGTCAGCTAGATCTTTCTTCTTCAAAGCAAAAAGATTTTATCTTCAAATACAAGAACTTTTCGAGGTTTTGATGGTTATCAGCAAATGAACATATTTCAGCGAGCTGGAAGTTTTTTCCTGAAAAGTGTAAGATTTTATCTTAAAATACAAGAACTTTTCGTGGTTCTTGTCAATTTTTGTTGGTTTTCATCTAATGAACTTATTTCAGTCAGCGAGATCTTTCTTCTTCAAAGCAAAAAGATTTTATCTTCAAATACAAGAACTTTTCGTGGTTTTGTTGGTTTTCAGCAAATGAACATATTTCAGCGAGCCAGAAGTTTTTTCTTTAATAGCGTAAGATTTTATCTTAAAATACAAGAACTTTTCGTGGTTCTTGTCAATTTTTGTTGGTTTTCATCTAATGAACTTATTTCAGTCAGCTAGATCTTTCTTCTTCAAAGCAAAAAGATTTTATCTTCAAATACAAGAACTTTTTGTGGTTTTGATGGTTTTCAGCAAATGAACATATTTCAGTGAGATGGAAGTTTTTTCCTTAAGAGAGTAAGATTTTATCTTAAAATACCAGAACTTTTCGTGGTTCTTGTCAATTTTTGTTGGTTTTCATCCAATGAACTTATTTCAGTCAGCTAGATCTTTCTTCTTCAAAGCAAAAAGATTTTATCTTCAAATACAAGAACTTTTCGTGGTTTTGATGGTTTTCAGCAAATCAACATATTTCAGCGAGCTGGAAGTTTTTTCCTTAATTGCGTAAGATTTTATCTTAAAATACAAGAACTTTTCGTGGTTCTTGTCAATTTTTGTTGGTTTTCATCGAATGAACTTATTTCAGTCAGCTAGATCTTTCTTCTTCAAAGCAAAAAGATTTTATCTTCAAATACAAGAACTTTTCGAGGTTTTGATGGTTATCAGCAAATGAACATATTTCAGCGAGCTGGAAGTTTTTTCCTGAAAAGTGTAAGATTTTATCTTAAAATACAAGAACTTTTCGTGGTTCTTGTCAATTTTTGTTGGTTTTCATCTAATGAACTTATTTCAGTCAGCGAGATCTTTCTTCTTCAAAGCAAAAAGATTTTATCTTCAAATACAAGAACTTTTCGTGGTTTTGTTGGTTTTCAGCAAATGAACATATTTCAGCGAGCCAGAAGTTTTTTCTTTAATAGCGTAAGATTTTATCTTAAAATACAAGAACTTTTCGTGGTTCTTGTCAATTTTTGTTGGTTTTCATCTAATGAACTTATTTCAGTCAGCCAGATCTTTCTTCTTCAAAGCAAAAGGATTTTGTCTTCAAATACAAGAACTTTTCGTGGTTTTGATGGTTTTCAGGAAATCAACATATTTCAGCGAGCTGGAAGTTTTTTCCTTAATTGCGTAAGATTTTATCTTAAAATACAAGAACTTTTCGTGGTTCTTGTCAATTTTTGTTGGTTTTCATCTGATGAACTTATTTCAGTCAGCTCGATCTTTCTTCTTCAAAGCAAAAAGATTTTATCTTCAAATACAAGAACTTTTCGTGGTTTTGATGGTTTTCAGCAAATGAACATATTTCAGCGAGCTGGGAGTTTTTTCTTTAATAGTGTAAGATTTTATCTTAAAATACAAGAACTTTTCGTGGTTCTTGTCAATTTTTGTTGGTTTTCATCTAATGTACTTATTTCAGTCAGCTAGATCTTTCTTCTTCAAAGCAAAAAGATGTTTTCTTCAAATACAAGAACTTTTCGTGGTTTTGATGGTTTTCAGCAAATGAACATATTTCAGCGAGCTGGAAGTTTTTTCTTAATAGCGTAAGATTTTATCTTAAAATACAAGAACTTTTCGTGGTTCTTGTCAATTTTTGTTGGTTTTCATCGAATGAACTTATTTCAGTCAGCTAGATCTTTCTTCTTCAAAGCAAAAAGATTTTATCTTCAAATACAAGAAGTTTTCGAGGTTTTGATGGTTTTCAGCAAATGAACATATTTCAGCGAGCTGGAAGTTTTTTCCTGAAAAGTGTAAGATTTTATCTTAAAATACAAGAACTTTTCGTGGTTCTTGTCAATTTTTGTTCGTTTTCATCCAATGAACTTATTTCAGTCAGCAAGATCTTTCTTCTTCAAAGCAAAAAGATTTTATCTTCAAATACAAGAACTTTTCGTGGTTTTGATGGTTTTCACCAAATGAACATATTTCAGCGAGCTGGAAGATTTTTCCAAAATAGAGTAAGATTTTATCTTAAAATACAAGAACTTTTCGTGGTTCTTGTCAATTTTTGTTGGTTTTCATCTGATGAACTTATTTCAGTCAGCTGGATCTTTCTTCTTCAAAGCAAAAAGATTTTATCTTCAAATACAAGAACTTTTCGTGGTTTTGTTGGTTTTCAGCAAATGAACATATTTCAGCGAGCTGGGAGTTTTTTCTTTAATAGTGTAAGATTTTATCTTAAAATACAAGAACTTTTCGTGGTTCTTGTCAATTTTTGTTGGTTTTCATCTAATGAACTTATTTCAGTCAGCTAGATCTTTCTTCTTCAAAGCAAAAGGATTTTATCTTCAAATACAAGAACTTTTCGTGGTTTTGTTGGTTTTCAGCAAATGAACAGATTTCAGCGAGCAAGAAGTTTTTTCTTTAATAGCGGAAGATTTTATCTTAAAATACAAGAACTTTTCGTGGTTTTGATGGTTTTCAGCAAATGAACATATTTCAGCGAGCTGGAAGTTTTTTCCTTAATAGCGTAAGATTTTATCTTAAAATACAAGAACTTTTCGTGGTTCTTGTCAATTTTTGTTGGTTTTCATCTAATGAACTTATTTCAGTCAGCTAGATCTTTCTTCTTCAAAGCAAAAAGATTTTATCTTCAAATACAACAACTTTTCGTGGTTTTGATGGTTTTCAGCAAATGAACATATTTCAGCGAGCTGGAAGTTTTTTCCTTAATAGAGTAAGATTTTATCTTCAAATACAACAACTTTTCGTGGTTTTGATGGTTTTCAGCAAATGAACATATTTCAGCGAGCTGGAAGTTTTTTCCTTAATAGAGTAAGATTTTATCTTAAAATACAAGAACGTTTCGTGGTTCTTTTCAATTTTTGTTGGTTTTCTTCGAATGAACTTATTTCAGTCAGCTCGATCTTTCTTCTTCAAAGCAAAAAGATTTTATCTTCAAATACTAGAACTTTTCGTGGTTTTGTTGGTTTTCAGCAAATGAACATATTTCAGCGAGCTGGGAGTTTTTTCTTCAATAGCGTAAGATTTTATCTTAAAATACAAGAACTTTTCGTGGTTCTTGTCAATTTTTGTTGGTTTTCATCCAATGAACTTATTTCAGTCAGCAAGATCTTTCTTCTTCAAAGCAAAAAGATTTTATCTTCAAATACAAGAACTTTTCGTGGTTTTGATGGTTTTCACCAAATGAACATATTTCAGCGAGCTGGAAGATTTTTCCGAAATCGAGTAAGATTTTATCTTAATATACAAAAACTTTTCGTGGTTCTTGTCAATTTTTGTTGGTTTTCATCTGATGAACTTATTTCAGTCAGCTAGATCTTTCTTCTTCAAAGCAAAAAGATTTTATCTTCAAATACAAGAACTTTTCGTGGTTTTGATGGTTTTCAGCAAATGAACATATTTCAGCGAGCTGGAAGTTTTTTCCTTAATAGAGTAAGATTTTTTCTTAAAATACAAGAACTTTTCGTGGTTCTTGTCAATTTTTGTTGGTTTTCATCTGATGAACTTATTTCAGTCAGCGAGATCTTTCTTCTTCAAAGCAAAAAGATTTTATCTTCAAATACAAGAACTTTTCGTGGTTTTGATGGTTTTCAGCAAATGAACATATTTCAGCGAGCTGGGAGTTTTTTCTTTAATAGTGTAAGATTTTATCTTAAAATACAAGAACTTTTCGTGGTTCTTGTCAATTTTTGTTGGTTTTCTTCTAATGAACTTATTTCAGTCAGCTAGATCTTTCTTCTTCAAAGCAAAAAGATGTTTTCTTCAAACACAAGAACTTTTCGTGGTTTTGATGGTTTTCAGCAAATGAACATATTTCAGCGAGCTGGAAGTTTTTTCTTAATAGCGTAAGATTTTATCTTAAAATACAAGAACTTTTCGTGGTTCTTGTCAATTTTTGTTGGTTTTCATCGAATGAACTTATTTCAGTCAGCTCGATCTTTCTTCTTCAAAGCAAAAAGATTTTATCTTCAAATACAAGAACTTTTCGTGGTTTTGATGGTTTTCAGCAAATGAACATATTTCAGTGAGATGGAAGTTTTTTCCATAATAGAGTAAGATTTTATCTTAAAATACCAGAACTTTTCGTGGTTCTTGTCAATTTTTGTTGGTTTTCATCCAATGAACTTATTTCAGTCAGCAAGATCTTTCTTCTTCAAAGCAAAAAGATTTTATCTTCAAATACAAGAACTTTTCGTGGTTTTGATGGTTTTCAGCAAATCAACATATTTCAGCGAGCTGGAAGTTTTTTCCTTAATTGCGTAAGATTTTATCTTAAAATACAAGAACTTTTCGTGGTTCTTGTCAATTTTTGTTGGTTTTCATCTCATGAACTTATTTCAGTCAGCTAGATCTTTCTTCTTCAAAGCAAAAAGATTTTATCTTCAAATGCAAGAACTTTTCGTGGTTTTGATGGTTTTCAGCAAATGAACATATTTCAGCGAGCTGGGAGTTTTTTCTTTGATAGTGTAAGATTTTATCTTAAAATACAAGAACTTTTCGTGGTTCTTGTCAATTTTTGTTGGTTTTCATCTAATGAACTTATTTCAGTCAGCTAGATCTTTCTTCTTCAAAGCAAAAAGATGTTTTCTTCAAATACAAGAACTTTTCGTGGTTTTGATGGTTTTCAGCAAATGAACATATTTCAGCGAGCTGGAAGTTTTTTCTTAATAGCGTAAGATTTTATCTTAAAATACAAGAACTTTTCGTGGTTCTTGTCAATTTTTGTTGGTTTTCATCTAATGAACTTATTTCAGTCAGCGAGATCTTTCTTCTTCAAAGCAAAAAGATTTTATCTTCAAATACAAGAACTTTTCGTGGTTTTGATTGTTTTCAGCAAATGAACATATTTCGGCGAGCTGGAAGTTTTTTCCTTAATAGCGTAAGATTTTATCTTAAAATACAAGAACTTTTCGTGGTTCTTGTCAATTTTTGTTGGTTTTCATCGAATGAACTTATTTCAGTCAGCTCGATCTTTCTTCTTCAAAGCAAAAAGATTTTATCTTCAAATACAAGAACTTTTCGTGGTTTTGATGGTTTTCAGCAAATGAACATATTTCAGTGAGATGGAAGTTTTTTCCATAATAGAGTAAGATTTTATCTTAAAATACCAGAACTTTTCGTGGTTCTTGTCAATTTTTGTTGGTTTTCATCCAATGAACTTATTTCAGTCAGCAAGATCTTTCTTCTTCAAAGCAAAAAGATTTTATCTTCAAATACAAGAACTTTTCGTGGTTTTGATGGTTTTCAGCAAATCAACATATTTCAGCGAGCTGGAAGTTTTTTCCTTAATTGCGTAAGATTTTATCTTAAAATACAAGAACTTTTCGTGGTTCTTGTCAATTTTTGTTGGTTTTCATCTCATGAACTTATTTCAGTCAGCTAGATCTTTCTTCTTCAAAGCAAAAAGATTTTATCTTCAAATGCAAGTACTTTTCGTTGTTTTGATGGTTTTCAGCAAATGAACATATTTCAGCGAGCTGGGAGTTTTTTCTTTGATAGTGTAAGATTTTATCTTAAAATACAAGAACTTTTCGTGGTTCTTGTCAATTTTTGTTGGTTTTCATCTAATGAACTTATTTCAGTCAGCTAGATCTTTCTTCTTCAAAGCAAAAAGATGTTTTCTTCAAATACAAGAACTTTTCGTGGTTTTGATGGTTTTCAGCAAATGAACATATTTCAGCGAGCTGGAAGTTTTTTCTTAATAGCGTAAGATTTTATCTTAAAATACAAGAACTTTTCGTGGTTCTTGTCAATTTTTGTTGGTTTTCATCTAATGAACTTATTTCAGTCAGCGAGATCTTTCTTCTTCAAAGCAAAAAGATTTTATCTTCAAATACAAGAACTTTTCGTGGTTTTGATTGTTTTCAGCAAATGAACATATTTCGGCGAGCTGGAAGTTTTTTCCTTAATAGCGTAAGATTTTATCTTAAAATACAAGAACTTTTCGTGGTTCTTGTCAATTTTTGTTGGTTTTCATCTCATGAACTTATTTCAGTCAGCGAGATCTTTCTTCTTCAAAGCAAAAAGATTTTATCTTCAAATACAAGAACTTTTCGTGGTTTTGTTGGTTTTCAGCAAATTAACATATTTCAGCGAGCCAGAAGTTTTTTCTTTAATAGAGTAAGATTTTATCTTAAAATACAAGAACTTTTCGTGGTTCTTGTCAATTTTTGTTGGTTTTCATCTGATGAACTTATTTCAGTCAGCTAGATCTTTCTTCTTCAAAGCAAAAAGATTTTATCTTCAAATACAATAACTTTTCGTGGTTTTGATGGTTTTCAGCAAATGAACATATTTCAGCGAGCTGGAAGTTTTTTCCTTAATAGAGTAAGATTTTATCTTAAAATACAAGAAGTTTTCGTGGTTCTTGTCAATTTTTGTTGGTTTTCATCTCATGAACTTATTTCAGTCAGCTGGATCTTTCTTCTTCAAAGCAAAAGGATTTTATCTTCAAATACAAGAACTTTTCGTGGTTTTGTTGGTTTTCAGCAAATGAACAGATTTCAGCGAGCAGGAAGTTTTTTCTTTAATAGCGGAAGATTTTATCTTAAAATACAAGAACTTTTCGTGGTTTTGATGGTTTTCAGCAAATGAACATATTTCAGCGAGCTGGAAGTTTTTTCCTTAATAGCGTAAGATTTTCTCTTAAAATACAAGAACGTTTCGTGGTTCTTGTCAATTTTTGTTGGTTTTCATCTAATGAACTTATTTCAGTCAGCTAGATCTTTCTTCTTCAAAGCAAAAAGATTTTATCTTCAAATACAAGAACTTTTCGTGGTTTTGATGGTTTTCAGCAAATGAACATATTTCAGCGAGCTGGAAGTTTTTTCCTTAATAGAGTAGGATTTTATCTTAAAATACAAGAACTTTTCCTGGTTCTTGTCAATTTTTGTTGGTTTTCATCGAATGAACTTATTTCAGTCAGCTGGATCTTTCTTCTTCAAAGCAAAAAGATTTTATCTTCAAATACAAGAACTTTTCGTGGTTTTGATGGTTTTCAGCAAATGAACATATTTCAGCGAGCTGGAAGTTTTTTCCTTAATAGAGTAAGATTTTATCTTAAAATACAAGAACTTTTCGTGGTTCTTGTCAATTTTTGTTGGTTTTCATCTAATGAACTTATTTCAGTCAGCCAGATCTTTCTTCTTCAAAGCAAAAGGATTTTGTCTTCAAATACAAGAACTTTTCGTGGTTTTGATGGTTTTCAGCAAATCAACATATTTCAGCGAGCTGGAAGTTTTTTCCTTAATTGCGTAAGATTTTATCTTAAAATACAAGAACTTTTCGTGGTTCTTGTCAATTTTTGTTGGTTTTCATCTAATGAACTTATTTCAGTCAGCTAGATCTTTCTTCTTCAAAGCAAAAAGATGTTTTCTTCAAATACAAGAACTTTTCGTGGTTTTGATGGTTTTCAGCAAATGAACATATTTCAGCGAGCTGGAAGTTTTTTCTCAATAGCGTAAGATTTTATCTTAAAATACAAGAACTTTTCGTGGTTCTTGTCAATTTTTGTTGGTTTTCATCTAATGAACTTATTTCAGTCAGCTAGATCTTTCTTCTTCAAAGCAAAAAGATTTTATCTTCAAACACAAGAACTTTTCGTGGTTTTGATGGTTTTCACCAAATGAACATATTTCAGCGAGCTGGAAGATTTTTCCAAAATAGAGTAAGATTTTATCTTAAAATACAAGAAGTTTTCGTGGTTCTTGTCAATTTTTGTTGGTTTTCATCTGATGAACTTATTTCAGTCAGCTAGATCTTTCTTCTTCAAAGCAAAAAGATTTTATCTTCAAATACAAGAACTTTTCGTGGTTTTGTTGGTTTTCAGCAAATGAACATATTTCAGCGAGCTGGGAGTTTTTTCTTTAATAGTGTAAGATTTTATCTTAAAATACAAGAACTTTTCGTGGTTCTGGTCAATTTTTGTTGCTTTTCATCTCATGAACTTATTTCAGTCAGCTGGATCTTTCTTCTTCAAAGCAAAAGGATTTTATCTTCAAATACAAGAACTTTTCGTGGTTTTGTTGGTTTTCAGCAAATGAACAGATTTCAGCGAGCAAGAAGTTTTTTCTTTAATAGCGGAAGATTTTATCTTAAAATACAAGAACTTTTCGTGGTTTTGATGGTTTTCAGCAAATGAACATATTTCAGCGAGCTGGAAGTTTTTTCCTTAATAGCGTAAGATTTTATCTTAAAATACAAGAACTTTTCGTGGTTCTTGTCAATTTTTGTTGCTTTTCATCTAATGAACTTATTTCAGTCAGCTAGATCTTTCTTCTTCAAAGCAAAAAGATTTTATCTTCAAATGCAAGAACTTTTCGTGGTTTTGATGGTTTTCAGCAAATGAACATATTTCAGCGAGCTGGAAGTTTTTTCCTTAATAGCGTAAGATTTTATCTTAAAATACAAGAACGTTTCGTGGTTCTTGTCAATTTTTGTTGGTTTTCATCTCATGAACTTATTTCAGTCAGCTAGATCTTTCTTCTTCAAAGCAAAAAGATTTTATCTTCAAATACAAGAACTTTTCGTGGTTTTGATGGTTTTCAGCAAATGAACATATTTCAGCGAGCTGGAAGTTTTTTCCTTAATAGAGTAGGATTTTATCTTAAAATACAAGAACTTTTCCTGGTTCTTGTCAATTTCTGTTGGTTTTCATCTAATGAACTTATTTCAGTCAGCGAGATCTTTCTTCTTCAAAGCAAAAAGATTTTATCTTCAAATACAAGAACTTTTCGTGGTTTTGTTGGTTTTCAGCAAATGAACATATTTCAGCGAGCCAGAAGTTTTTTCTTTAATAGCGTAAGATTTTATCTTAAAGTACAAGAACTTTTCGTGGTTCTTGTCAATTTTTGTTGGTTTTCATCTAATGAACTTATTTCAGTCAGCTGGATCTTTCTTCTTCAAAGCAAAAAGATTTTATCTTCAAATACAAGAACTTTTTGTGGTTTTGATGGTTTTCAGCAAATGAACATATTTCAGCGAGCTGGAAGTTTTTTCCTTAATAGAGTAAGATTTTATCTTAAAATACAAGAACTTTTCGTGGTTCTTGTCAATTTTTGTTGGTTTTCATCTAATGAACTTATTTCAGTCAGCGAGATCTTTCTTCTTCAAAGCAAAAAGATTTTATCTTCAAATACAAGAACTTTTCGTGGTTTTGATTGTTTTCAGCAAATGAACATATTTCAGCGAGCTGGAAGTTTTTTCCTTAATAGAGTAAGATTTTATCTTAAAATACAAGAACTTTTCGTGGTTCTTGTCAATTTTTGTTGGTTTTCATCTGATGAACTTATTTCAGTCAGCTAGATCTTTCTTCTTCAAAGCAAAAAGATTTTATCTTCAAACACAAGAACTTTTCGTGGTTTTGATGGTTTTCAGCAAATGAACATATTTCAGCGAGCTGGGAGTTTTTTCTTTAATACTGTAAGATTTTATCTTAAAATACAAGAACTTTTCGTGGTTCTGGTCAATTTTTGTTGGTTTTCATCCAATGAACTTATTTCAGTCAGCTGGATCTTTCTTCTTCAAAGCAAAAGGATTTTATCTTCAAATACAAGAACTTTTCGTGGTTTTGTTGGTTTTCAGCAAATGAACAGATTTCAGCGAGCAAGAAGTTTTTTCTTTAATAGCGGAAGATTTTATCTTAAAATACAAGAACTTTTCGTGGTTTTGATGGTTTTCAGCAAATGAACATATTTCAGCGAGCTGGAAGTTTTTTCCTTAATAGAGTAGGATTTTATCTTAAAATACAAGAACTTTTCCTGGTTCTTGTCAATTTCTGTTGGTTTTCATCCAATGAACTTATTTCAGTCAGCTGGATCTTTCTTCTTCAAAGCAAAAAGATTTTATCTTCAAATACAAGAACTTTTCGTGGTTTTGATGGTTTTCAGCAAATGAACATATTTCAGCGAGCTGGAAGTTTTTTCCTTAATAGAGTAAGATTTTATCTTAAAATACAAGAACTTTTCGTGGTTCTTGTCAATTTTTGTTGGTTTTCATCTAATGAACTTATTTCAGTCAGCGAGATCTTTCTTCTTCAAAGCAAAAAGATTTTATCTTCAAATACAAGAACTTTTCGTGGTTTTGATTGTTTTCAGCAAATGAACATATTTCGGCGAGCTGGAAGTTTTTTCCTTAATAGCGTAAGATTTTATCTTAAAATACAAGAACTTTTCGTGGTTCTTGTCAATTTTTGTTGGTTTTCATCTCATGAACTTATTTCAGTCAGCGAGATCTTTCTTCTTCAAAGCAAAAAGATTTTATCTTCAAATACAAGAACTTTTCGTGGTTTTGTTGGTTTTCAGCAAATTAACATATTTCAGCGAGCCAGAAGTTTTTTCTTTAATAGAGTAAGATTTTATCTTAAAATACAAGAACTTTTCGTGGTTCTTGTCAATTTTTGTTGGTTTTCATCTGATGAACTTATTTCAGTCAGCTAGATCTTTCTTCTTCAAAGCAAAAAGATTTTATCTTCAAATACAAGAACTTTTCGTGGTTTTGATGGTTTTCAGCAAATGAACATATTTCAGCGAGCTGGAAGTTTTTTCCTTAATAGAGTAAGATTTTATCTTAAAATACAAGAAGTTTTCGTGGTTCTTGTCAATTTTTGTTGGTTTTCATCTCATGAACTTATTTCAGTCAGCTGGATCTTTCTTCTTCAAAGCAAAACGATTTTATCTTCAAATACAAGAACTTTTCGTGGTTTTGTTGGTTTTCAGCAAATGAACAGATTTCAGCGAGCAGGAAGTTTTTTCTTTAATAGCGGAAGATTTTATCTTAAAATACAAGAACTTTTCGTGGTTTTGATGGTTTTCAGCAAATGAACATATTTCAGCGAGCTGGAAGTTTTTTCCTTAATAGCGTAAGATTTTCTCTTAAAATACAAGAACGTTTCGTGGTTCTTGTCAATTTTTGTTGGTTTTCATCTAATGAACTTATTTCAGTCAGCTAGATCTTTCTTCTTCAAAGCAAAAAGATTTTATCTTCAAATACAAGAACTTTTCGTGGTTTTGATGGTTTTCAGCAAATGAACATATTTCAGCGAGCTGGAAGTTTTTTCCTTAATAGAGTAGGATTTTATCTTAAAATACAAGAACTTTTCCTGGTTCTTGTCAATTTTTGTTGGTTTTCATCGAATGAACTTATTTCAGTCAGCTGGATCTTTCTTCTTCAAAGCAAAAAGATTTTATCTTCAAATACAAGAACTTTTCGTGGTTTTGATGGTTTTCAGCAAATGAACATATTTCAGCGAGCTGGAAGTTTTTTCCTTAATAGAGTAAGATTTTATCTTAAAATACAAGAACTTTTCGTGGTTCTTGTCAATTTTTGTTGGTTTTCATCTAATGAACTTATTTCAGTCAGCCAGATCTTTCTTCTTCAAAGCAAAAGGATTTTGTCTTCAAATACAAGAACTTTTCGTGGTTTTGATGGTTTTCAGCAAATCAACATATTTCAGCGAGCTGGAAGTTTTTTCCTTAATTGCGTAAGATTTTATCTTAAAATACAAGAACTTTTCGTGGTTCTTGTCAATTTTTGTTGGTTTTCATCTAATGAACTTATTTCAGTCAGCTAGATCTTTCTTCTTCAAAGCAAAAAGATGTTTTCTTCAAATACAAGAACTTTTCGTGGTTTTGATGGTTTTCAGCAAATGAACATATTTCAGCGAGCTGGAAGTTTTTTCTCAATAGCGTAAGATTTTATCTTAAAATACAAGAACTTTTCGTGGTTCTTGTCAATTTTTGTTGGTTTTCATCTAATGAACTTATTTCAGTCAGCTAGATCTTTCTTCTTCAAAGCAAAAAGATTTTATCTTCAAACACAAGAACTTTTCGTGGTTTTGATGGTTTTCACCAAATGAACATATTTCAGCGAGCTGGAAGATTTTTCCAAAATAGAGTAAGATTTTATCTTAAAATACAAGAAGTTTTCGTGGTTCTTGTCAATTTTTGTTGGTTTTCATCTGATGAACTTATTTCAGTCAGCTAGATCTTTCTTCTTCAAAGCAAAAAGATTTTATCTTCAAATACAAGAACTTTTCGTGGTTTTGTTGGTTTTCAGCAAATGAACATATTTCAGCGAGCTGGGAGTTTTTTCTTTAATAGTGTAAGATTTTATCTTAAAATACAAGAACTTTTCGTGGTTCTGGTCAATTTTTGTTGGTTTTCATCTCATGAACTTATTTCAGTCAGCTGGATCTTTCTTCTTCAAAGCAAAAGGATTTTATCTTCAAATACAAGAACTTTTCGTGGTTTTGTTGGTTTTCAGCAAATGAACAGATTTCAGCGAGCAAGAAGTTTTTTCTTTAATAGCGGAAGATTTTATCTTAAAATACAAGAACTTTTCGTGGTTTTGATGGTTTTCAGCAAATGAACATATTTCAGCGAGCTGGAAGTTTTTTCCTTAATAGCGTAAGATTTTATCTTAAAATACAAGAACTTTTCGTGGTTCTTGTCAATTTTTGTTGCTTTTCATCTAATGAACTTATTTCAGTCAGCTAGATCTTTCTTCTTCAAAGCAAAAAGATTTTATCTTCAAATGCAAGAACTTTTCGTGGTTTTGATGGTTTTCAGCAAATGAACATATTTCAGCGAGCTGGAAGTTTTTTCCTTAATAGCGTAAGATTTTATCTTAAAATACAAGAACGTTTCGTGGTTCTTGTCAATTTTTGTTGGTTTTCATCTCATGAACTTATTTCAGTCAGCTAGATCTTTCTTCTTCAAAGCAAAAAGATTTTATCTTCAAATACAAGAACTTTTCGTGGTTTTGATGGTTTTCAGCAAATGAACATATTTCAGCGAGCTGGAAGTTTTTTCCTTAATAGAGTAGGATTTTATCTTAAAATACAAGAACTTTTCCTGGTTCTTGTCAATTTCTGTTGGTTTTCATCTAATGAACTTATTTCAGTCAGCGAGATCTTTCTTCTTCAAAGCAAAAAGATTTTATCTTCAAATACAAGAACTTTTCGTGGTTTTGTTGGTTTTCAGCAAATGAACATATTTCAGCGAGCCAGAAGTTTTTTCTTTAATAGCGTAAGATTTTATCTTAAAGTACAAGAACTTTTCGTGGTTCTTGTCAATTTTTGTTGGTTTTCATCTAATGAACTTATTTCAGTCAGCTGGATCTTTCTTCTTCAAAGCAAAAAGATTTTATCTTCAAATACAAGAACTTTTTGTGGTTTTGATGGTTTTCAGCAAATGAACATATTTCAGCGAGCTGGAAGTTTTTTCCTTAATAGAGTAAGATTTTATCTTAAAATACAAGAACTTTTCGTGGTTCTTGTCAATTTTTGTTGGTTTTCATCTAATGAACTTATTTCAGTCAGCGAGATCTTTCTTCTTCAAAGCAAAAAGATTTTATCTTCAAATACAAGAACTTTTCGTGGTTTTGATTGTTTTCAGCAAATGAACATATTTCAGCGAGCTGGAAGTTTTTTCCTTAATAGAGTAAGATTTTATCTTAAAGTACAAGAACTTTTCGTGGTTCTTGTCAATTTTTGTTGGTTTTCATCTAATGAACTTATTTCAGTCAGCTGGATCTTTCTTCTTCAAAGCAAAAAGATTTTATCTTCAAATACAAGAACTTTTCGTGGTTTTGTTGGTTTTCAGCAAATGAACATATTTCAGCGAGCCAGAAGTTTTTTCTTTAATAGCGTAAGATTTTATCTTAAAGTACAAGAACTTTTCGTGGTTCTTGTCAATTTTTGTTGGTTTTCATCTAATGAACTTATTTCAGTCAGCTGGATCTTTCTTCTTCAAAGCAAAAAGATTTTATCTTCAAATACAAGAACTTTTTGTGGTTTTGATGGTTTTCAGCAAATGAACATATTTCAGCGAGCTGGAAGTTTTTTCCTTAATAGAGTAAGATTTTATCTTAAAATACAAGAACTTTTCGTGGTTCTTGTCAATTTTTGTTGGTTTTCATCTAATGAACTTATTTCAGTCAGCGAGATCTTTCTTCTTCAAAGCAAAAAGATTTTATCTTCAAATACAAGAACTTTTCGTGGTTTTGATTGTTTTCAGCAAATGAACATATTTCAGCGAGCTGGAAGTTTTTTCCTTAATAGAGTAAGATTTTATCTTAAAATACAAGAACTTTTCGTGGTTCTTGTCAATTTTTGTTGGTTTTCATCTGATGAACTTATTTCAGTCAGCTAGATCTTTCTTCTTCAAAGCAAAAAGATTTTATCTTCAAACACAAGAACTTTTCGTGGTTTTGATGGTTTTCAGCAAATGAACATATTTCAGCGAGCTGGGAGTTTTTTCTTTAATACTGTAAGATTTTATCTTAAAATACAAGAACTTTTCGTGGTTCTGGTCAATTTTTGTTGGTTTTCATCCAATGAACTTATTTCAGTCAGCTGGATCTTTCTTCTTCAAAGCAAAAGGATTTTATCTTCAAATACAAGAACTTTTCGTGGTTTTGTTGGTTTTCAGCAAATGAACAGATTTCAGCGAGCAAGAAGTTTTTTCTTTAATAGCGGAAGATTTTATCTTAAAATACAAGAACTTTTCGTGGTTTTGATGGTTTTCAGCAAATGAACATATTTCAGCGAGCTGGAAGTTTTTTCCTTAATAGAGTAGGAATTTATCTTAAAATACAAGAACTTTTCCTGGTTCTTGTCAATTTCTGTTGGTTTTCATCCAATGAACTTATTTCAGTCAGCTGGATCTTTCTTCTTCAAAGCAAAAAGATTTTATCTTCAAATACAAGAACTTTTCGTGGTTTTGATGGTTTTCAGCAAATGAACATATTTCAGCGAGCTGGAAGTTTTTTCCTTAATAGAGTAAGATTTTATCTTAAAATACAAGAACTTTTCGTGGTTCTTGTCAATTTTTGTTGGTTTTCATCTGATGAACTTATTTCAGTCAGCTTGATCTTTCTTCTTCAAAGCAAAAAGATTTTATCTTCAAACACAAGAACTTTTCGTGGTTTTGATGGTTTTCAGCAAATGAACATATTTCAGCGAGCTGGGAGTTTTTTCTTTAATACTGTAAGATTTTATCTTAAAATACAAGAACTTTTCGTGGTTCTGGTCAATTTTTGTTGGTTTTCATCCAATGAACTTATTTCAGTCAGCTGGATCTTTCTTCTTCAAAGCAAAAGGATTTTATCTTCAAATACAAGAACTTTTCGTGGTTTTGTTGGTTTTCAGCAAATGAACAGATTTCAGCGAGCAAGAAGTTTTTTCTTTAATAGCGGAAGATTTTATCTTAAAATACAAGAACTTTTCGTGGTTTTGATGGTTTTCAGCAAATGAACATATTTCAGCGAGCTGGAAGTTTTTTCCTTAATAGAGTAGGAATTTATCTTAAAATACAAGAACTTTTCCTGGTTCTTGTCAATTTCTGTTGGTTTTCATCCAATGAACTTATTTCAGTCAGCTGGATCTTTCTTCTTCAAAGCAAAAAGATTTTATCTTCAAATACAAGAACTTTTCGTGGTTTTGATGGTTTTCAGCAAATGAACATATTTCAGCGAGCTGGAAGTTTTTTCCTTAATAGAGTAAGATTTTATCTTAAAATACAAGAACTTTTCGTGGTTCTTGTCAATTTTTGTTGGTTTTCATCTAATGAACTTATTTCAGTCAGCGAGATCTTTCTTCTTCAAAGCAAAAAGATTTTATCTTCAAATACAAGAACTTTTCGTGGTTTTGATTGTTTTCAGCAAATGAACATATTTCAGCGAGCTGGAAGTTTTTTCCTTAATAGAGTAAGATTTTATCTTAAAATACAAGAACTTTTCGTGGTTCTTGTCAATTTTTGTTGGTTTTCATCTAATGAACTTATTTCAGTCAGCGAGATCTTTCTTCTTCAAAGCAAAAAGATTTTATCTTCAAATACAAGAACTTTTCGTGGTTTTGTTGGTTTTCAGCAAATGAACATATTTCAGTGAGCTGGGAGTTTTTTCTTTAATAGTGTAAGATTTTATCTTAAAATACAAGAACTTTTCGTGGTTCTGGTCAATTTTTGTTGGTTTTCATCTAATGAACTTATTTCAGTCAGCTCGATCTTTCTTCTTCAAAGCAAACGGATTTTATCTTCAAATACAAGAACTTTTCGTGGTTTTGTTGGTTTTCAGCAAATGAACATATTTCAGCGAGCAAGAAGTTTTTTCTTTAATAGCGTAAGATTTTATCTTAAAATACAAGAACTTTTCGTGGTTCTTGTCAATTTTTGTTGGTTTTCATCTAATGAACTTATTTCAGTCAGCTGGATCTTTCTTCTTCAAAGCAAAAAGATTTTATCTTCAAATACAAGAACTTTTCGTGGTTTTGATGGTTTTCAGCAAATGAACATATTTCAGCGAGCCAGAAGTTTTTTCTTTAACAGCGTAAGATATTATCTTAAAATACAAGAGGTTTTCGTGGTTCTTGTCAATTTTTGTTGGTTTTCATCTCATGAACTTATTTCAGTCAGCCAGATCTTTCTTATTCAAAGCAAAAGGATTTTGTCTTCAAATACAAGAACTTTTCGTGGTTTTGATGGTTTTCAGCAAATCAACATATTTCAGCGAGCTGGAAGTTTTTTCCTTAATTGCGTAAGATTTTATCTTAAAATACAAGAACTTTTCGTGGTTCTTGTCAATTTTTGTTGGTTTTCATCTAATGAACTTATTTCAGTCAGCTAGATCTTTCTTCTTCAAAGCAAAAAGATTTTATCTCCAAATACAAGAACTTTTCGTGGTTTTGATGGTTTTCAGCAAATGAACATATTTCAGCGAGCTGGGAGTTTTTTCTTTAATAGTGTAAGATTTTATCTTAAAATACAAGAACTTTTCGTGGTTCTTGTCAATTTTTGTTGGTTTTCATCCAATGAACTTATTTCAGTCAGCTAGATCTTTCTTCTTCAAAGCAAAAAGATGTTATCTTCAAATACAAGAACTTTTCGTGGTTTTGATGGTTTTCAGCAAATGAACATATTTCAGCGAGCTGGAAGTTTATTCCTTAATAGAGTAAGATTTTATCTTAAAATACAAGAAGTTTTCGTGGTTCTTGTCAATTTTTGTTGGTTTTCATCTAATGAACTTATTTCAGTCAGCTAGATCTTTCTTCTTCAAAGCAAAAAGATTTTATCTTCAAATACAAGAACTTTTCGTGGTTTTGTTGGTTTTCAGCAAATGAACATATTTCAGCGAGCTGGGAGTTTTTTCTTTAATAGTGTAAGATTTTATCTTAAAATACAAGAACTTTTCGTGGTTCTGGTCAATTTTTGTTGGTTTTCATCTGATGAACTTATTTCAGTCAGCTAGATTTTTCTTCTTCAAAGCAAAAGGATTTTATCTTCAAATACAAGAACTTTTCGTGGTTTTGTTGGTTTTCAGCAAATGAACATATTTCAGCGAGCAAGAAGTTTTTTCTTTAATAGCGGAAGATTTTATCTTAAAATACAAGAACTTTTCGTGGTTTTGATGGTTTTCAGCAAATGAACATATTTCAGCGAGCTGGAAGTTTTTTCCTTAATAGCGTAAGATTTTATCTTAAAATACAAGAACTTTTCGTGGTTCTTGTCAATTTTTGTTGGTTTTCATCTAATGAACTTATTTCAGTCAGCTAGATCTTTCTTCTTCAAAGCAAAAAGATGTTATCTTCAAATACAAGAACTTTTCGTGGTTTTGATGGTTTTCAGCAAATGAACATATTTCAGCGAGCTGGAAGTTTATTCCTTAATAGAGTAAGATTTTATCTTAAAATACAAGAAGTTTTCGTGGTTCTTGTCAATTTTTGTTGGTTTTCATCTAATGAACTTATTTCAGTCAGCTCGATCTTTCTTCTTCAAAGCAAAAAGATTTTATCTTCAAATACAAGAACTTTTCGTGGTTTTGTTGGTTTTCAGCAAATGAACATATTTCAGCGAGCTGGGAGTTTTTTCTTTAATAGTGTAAGATTTTATCTTAAAATACAAGAACTTTTCGTGGTTCTGGTCAATTTTTGTTGGTTTTCATCTAATGAACTTATTTCAGTCAGCTAGATCTTTCTTCTTCAAAGCAAAAGGATTTTATCTTCAAATACAAGAACTTTTCGTGGTTTTGTTGGTTTTCAGCAAATGAACAGATTTCAGCGAGCAAGAAGTTTTTTCTTTAATAGCGTAAGATTTTATCTTAAAATCCAAGAACTTTTCGTGGTTCTTGTCAATTTTTGTTCGTTTTCATCTAATGAACTTATTTCAGTCAGCAAGATCTTTCTTCTTCAAAGCAAAAAGATTTTATCTTCAAATACAACAACTTTTCGTGGTTTTGATGGTTTTCAGCAAATGAACATATTTCAGCGAGCTGGAAGTTTTTTCCTTAATAGCGTAAGATTTTATCTTAAAATACAAGAACGTTTCGTGGTTCTTTTCAATTTTTGTTGGTTTTCTTCTCATGAACTTATTTCAGTCAGCTAGATCTTTCTTCTTCAAAGCAAAAAGATTTTATCTTCAAATACAAGAACTTTTCGTGGTTTTGTTGGTTTTCAGCAAATGAACATATTTCAGCGAGCTGGGAGTTTTTTCTTCAATAGCGTAAGATTTTATCTTAAAATACAAGAACTTTTCGTGGTTCTTGTCAATTTTTGTTGGTTTTCATCTAATGAACTTATTTCAGTCAGCAAGATCTTTCTTCTTCAAAGCAAAAAGATTTTATCTTCAAATACAAGAACTTTTCGTGGTTTTGATGGTTTTCACCAAATGAACATATTTCAGCGAGCTGGAAGATTTTTCCTAAATAGAGTAAGATTTTATCTTAATATACAAGAACTTTTCGTGGTTCTTGTCAATTTTTGTTGGTTTTCATGTGATGAACTTATTTCAGTCAGCTAGATCTTTCTTCTTCAAAGCAAAAAGATTTTATCTTCAAATACAAGAACTTTTCGTGGTTTTGATGGTTTTCAGCAAATGAACATATTTCAGCGAGCTGGAAGTTTTTTCCTTAATAGAGTAAGATTTTATCTTAAAATACAAGAACTTTTCGTGGTTCTTGTCAATTTTTGTTGGTTTTCATCTAATGAACTTATTTCAGTCAGCGAGATCTTTCTTCTTCAAAGCAAAAAGATTTTATCTTAAAATACAAGAACTTTTCGTGGTTCTTGTCAATTTTTGTTGGTTTTCATCGAATGAACTTATTTCATGTCAGCTGGATCTTTCTTCTTCAAAGCAAAAATATTTCATCTTCAAATACAAGAACTTTTCGTGGTTTTGTTGGTTTTCAGCAAATGAACATGTTTCAGTGAGCCAGAAGTTTTTTCTTTAATAGCAGAAGATTTTATCTTAAAATACAAGAACTTTTCGTGGTTTTGATGGTTTTCAGCAAATGAACATATTTCAGCGAGCTGGAAGTTTTTTCCTTAATAGCGTAAGATTTTATCTTAAAATACAAGAACTTTTCGTGGTTCTTGTCAATTTTTGTTGGTTTTCATCTAATGAACTTAGTTCAGTCAGCTGGATCTTTCTTCTTCAAAGCAAAAAGATTTTATCTTCAAATACAAGAACGTTTCGTGGTTTTGATGGTTTTCAGCAAATGAACATATTTCAGCGAGCTGGAAGTTTTTTCCTTAATAGCGTAAGATTTTATCTTAAAATACAAGAACGTTTCGTGGTTCTTGTCAATTTTTGTTGGTTTTCATCTAATGAACTTATTTCAGTCAGCTAGATCTTTCTTCTTCAAAGCAAAAAGATTTTATCTTCAAATACAAGAACTTTTCGTGGTTTTGATGGTTTTCAGCAAATGAACATATTTCAGCGAGCTGGAAGTTTTTTCCTTAATAGAGTAGGATTTTATCTTAAAATACAAGAACTTTTCGTGGTTCTTGTCAATTTCTGTTGGTTTTCATCTAATGAACTTATTTCAGTCAGCGAGATCTTTCTTCTTCAAAGCAAAAAGATTTTATCTTCAAATACAAGAACTTTTCGTGGGTTTGTTGGTTTTCAGCAAATGAACATATTTCAGCGAGCCAGAAGTTTTTTCTTTAATAGCGTAAGATTTTATCTTAAAATACAAGAACTTTTCGTGGTTCTTGTCAATTTTTGTTGGTTTTCATCTGATGAACTTATTTCAGTCAGCTAGATCTTTCTTCTTCAAAGCAAAAATATTTCATCTTCAAATACAAGAACTTTTCGTGGTTTTGTTGGTTTTCAGCAAATGAACATATTTCAGCGAGCCAGAAGTTTTTTCTTTAATAGCGTAAGATTTTATCTTAAAATACAAGAACTTTTCGTGGTTCTTGTCAATTTTTGTTGGTTTTCATCTGATGAACTTATTTCAGTCAGCTGGATCTTTCTTCTTCAAAGCAAAAATATTTCATCTTCAAATACAAGAACTTTTCGTGGTTTTGTTGGTTTTCAGCAAATGAACATATTTCAGTGAGCCAGAAGTTTTTTCTTTAATAGCGGAAGATGTTATCTTCAAATACAAGAACTTTTCGTGGTTTTGATGGTTTTCAGCAAATGAACATATTTCAGCGAGCTGGAAGTTTATTCCTTAATAGAGTAAGATTTTATCTTAAAATACAAGAAGTTTTCGTGGTTCTTGTCAATTTTTGTTGGTTTTCATCTAATGAACTTATTTCAGTCAGCTCGATCTTTCTTCTTCAAAGCAAAAAGATTTTATCTTCAAATACAAGAACTTTTCGTGGTTTTGTTGGTTTTCAGCAAATGAACATATTTCAGCGAGCTGGGAGTTTTTTCTTTAATAGTGTAAGATTTTATCTTAAAATACAAGAACTTTTCGTGGTTCTGGTCAATTTTTGTTGGTTTTCATCTAATGAACTTATTTCAGTCAGCTAGATCTTTCTTCTTCAAAGCAAAAGGATTTTATCTTCAAATACAAGAACTTTTCGTGGTTTTGTTGGTTTTCAGCAAATGAACAGATTTCAGCGAGCAAGAAGTTTTTTCTTTAATGGCGTAAGATTTTATCTTAAAATCCAAGAACTTTTCGTGGTTCTTGTCAATTTTTGTTCGTTTTCATCTAATGAACTTATTTCAGTCAGCAAGATCTTTCTTCTTCAAAGCAAAAAGATTTTATCTTCAAATACAACAACTTTTCGTGGTTTTGATGGTTTTCAGCAAATGAACATATTTCAGCGAGCTGGAAGTTTTTTCCTTAATAGCGTAAGATTTTATCTTAAAATACAAGAACGTTTCGTGGTTCTTTTCAATTTTTGTTGGTTTTCTTCTCATGAACTTATTTCAGTCAGCTAGATCTTTCTTCTTCAAAGCAAAAAGATTTTATCTTCAAATACAAGAACTTTTCGTGGTTTTGTTGGTTTTCAGCAAATGAACATATTTCAGCGAGCTGGGAGTTTTTTCTTCAATAGCGTAAGATTTTATCTTAAAATACAAGAACTTTTCGTGGTTCTTGTCAATTTTTGTTGGTTTTCATCTAATGAACTTATTTCAGTCAGCAAGATCTTTCTTCTTCAAAGCAAAAAGATTTTATCTTCAAATACAAGAACTTTTCGTGGTTTTGATGGTTTTCACCAAATGAACATATTTCAGCGAGCTGGAAGATTTTTCCTAAATAGAGTAAGATTTTATCTTAATATACAAGAACTTTTCGTGGTTCTTGTCAATTTTTGTTGGTTTTCATCTGATGAACTTATTTCAGTCAGCTAGATCTTTCTTCTTCAAAGCAAAAAGATTTTATCTTCAAATACAAGAACTTTTCGTGGTTTTGATGGTTTTCAGCAAATGAACATATTTCAGCGAGCTGGAAGTTTTTTCCTTAATAGAGTAAGATTTTATCTTAAAATACAAGAACTTTTCGTGGTTCTTGTCAATTTTTGTTGGTTTTCATCGAATGAACTTATTTCAGTCAGCGAGATCTTTCTTCTTCAAAGCAAAAAGATTTTATCTTAAAATACAAGAACTTTTCGTGGTTCTTGTCAATTTTTGTTGGTTTTCATCGAATGAACTTATTTCATGTCAGCTGGATCTTTCTTCTTCAAAGCAAAAATATTTCATCTTCAAATACAAGAACTTTTCGTGGTTTTGTTGGTTTTCAGCAAATGAACATGTTTCAGTGAGCCAGAAGTTTTTTCTTTAATAGCAGAAGATTTTATCTTAAAATACAAGAACTTTTCGTGGTTTTGATGGTTTTCAGCAAATGAACATATTTCAGCGAGCTGGAAGTTTTTTCCTTAATAGCGTAAGATTTTATCTTAAAATACAAGAACTTTTCGTGGTTCTTGTCAATTTTTGTTGGTTTTCATCTAATGAACTTAGTTCAGTCAGCTGGATCTTTCTTCTTCAAAGCAAAAAGATTTTATCTTCAAATACAAGAACGTTTCGTGGTTTTGATGGTTTTCAGCAAATGAACATATTTCAGCGAGCTGGAAGTTTTTTCCTTAATAGCGTAAGATTTTATCTTAAAATACAAGAACGTTTCGTGGTTCTTGTCAATTTTTGTTGGTTTTCATCTAATGAACTTATTTCAGTCAGCTAGATCTTTCTTCTTCAAAGCAAAAAGATTTTATCTTCAAATACAAGAACTTTTCGTGGTTTTGATGGTTTTCAGCAAATGAACATATTTCAGCGAGCTGGAAGTTTTTTCCTTAATCGCGTAAGATTTTATCTTAAAATACAAGAACGTTTCGTGGTTCTTGTCAATTTTTGTTGGTTTTCATCTAATGAACTTATTTCAGTCAGCTGGATCTTTCTTCTTCAAAGCAAAAAGATTTTATCTTCAAATACAAGAACTTTTCGTGGTTTTGATGGTTTTCAGCAAATGAACATATTTCAGCGAGCTGGAAGTTTTTTCCTTAATAGAGTAGGATTTTATCTTAAAATACAAGAACTTTTCGTGGTTCTTGTCAATTTTTGTTGGTTTTCATCTGATGAACTTATTTCAGTCAGCAAGATCTTTCTTCTTCAAAGCAAAAAGATTTTATCTTCAAATACAAGAACTTTTCGTGGTTTTGTTGGTTTTCAGCAAATGAACATATTTCAGTGAGCCAGAAGTTTTTTCTTTAATAGCGGAAGATTTTATCTTAAAATACAAGAACTTTTCGTGGTTTTGATGGTTTTCAGCAAATGAACATATTTCAGCGAGCTGGAAGTTTTTTCCTTAATAGCGTAAGATTTTATCTTAAAATACAAGAACGTTTCGTGGTTCTTGTCAATTTTTGTTGGTTTTCATCTAATGAACTTATTTCAGTCAGCAAGATCTTTCTTCTTCAAAGCAAAAAGATTTTATCTTCAAATACAAGAACTTTTCGTGGTTTTGATGGTTTTCAGCAAATGAACATATTTCAGCGAGCTGGAAGTTTTTTCCTTAATAGAGTAGGATTTTATCTTAAAATACAAGAACTTTTCGTGGTTCTTGTCAATTTCTGTTGGTTTTCATCTAATGAACTTATTTCAGTCAGCGAGATCTTTCTTCTTCAAAGCAAAAAGATTTTATCTTCAAATACAAGAACTTTTCGTGGTTTTGTTGGTTTTCAGCAAATGAACATATTTCAGCGAGCCAGAAGTTTTTTCTTTAATAGCGTAAGATTTTATCTTAAAATACAAGAACTTTTCGTGGTTCTTGTCAATTTTTGTTGGTTTTCATCGAATGAACTTATTTCAGTCAGCTGGATCTTTCTTCTTCAAAGCAAAAAGATTTTATCTTCAAATACAAGAACTTTTCGTGGTTTTGATGGTTTTCAGCAAATGAACATATTTCAGCGAGCTGGAAGTTTTTTCCTTAATAGAGTAAGATTTTATCTTAAAATACAAGAACTTTTCGTGGTTCTTGTCAATTTTTGTTGGTTTTCATCCAGTGAACTTATTTCAGTCAGCGAGATCTTTCTTCTTCAAAGCAAAAAGATTTTATTTTCAAATACAAGAACTTTTCGTGGTTTTGATTGTTTTCAGCAAATGAACATATTTCAGCGAGCTGGAAGTTTTTTCCTTAATGGAGTAAGATTTTATCTTAAAATACAAGAACTTTTCGTGGTTCTTGTCAATTTTTGTTGGTTTTCATCTGATGAACTTACTTCAGTCAGCTAGATCTTTCTTCTTCAAAGCAAAAAGATTTTATCTTCAAATACAAGAACTTTTCGTGGTTTTGATGGTTTTCAGCAAATGAACATATTTCAGCGAGCTGGAAGTTTTTTCCTTAATAGCGTAAGATTTGATCTTAAAATACAAGAACGTTTCGTGGTTCTTGTCAATTTTTGTTGGTTTTCATCTAATGAACTTATTTCAGTCAGCTGGATCTTTCTTCTTCAAAGCAAAAAGATTTTATCTTCAAATACAAGAACTTTTCGTGGTTTTGTTGGTTTTCAGCAAATGAACATATTTCAGCGAGCTGGGAGTTTTTTCTTCAATAGCGTAAGATTTTATCTTAAAATACAAGAACTTTTCGTGGTTCTTGTCAATTTTTGTTGGTTTTCATCTGATGAACTTATTTCAGTCAGCTAGATCTTTCTTCTTCAAAGCAAAAATATTTCATCTTCAAATACAAGAACTTTTCGTGGTTTTGTTGGTTTTCAGCAAATGAACATATTTCAGCGAGCCAGAAGTTTTTTCTTTAATAGCGTAAGATTTTATCTTAAAATACAAGAACTTTTCGTGGTTCTTGTCAATTTTTGTTGGTTTTCATCTGATGAACTTATTTCAGTCAGCTGGATCTTTCTTCTTCAAAGCAAAAATATTTCATCTTCAAATACAAGAACTTTTCGTGGTTTTGTTGGTTTTCAGCAAATGAACATATTTCAGTGAGCCAGAAGTTTTTTCTTTAATAGCGGAAGATGTTATCTTCAAATACAAGAACTTTTCGTGGTTTTGATGGTTTTCAGCAAATGAACATATTTCAGCGAGCTGGAAGTTTATTCCTTAATAGAGTAAGATTTTATCTTAAAATACAAGAAGTTTTCGTGGTTCTTGTCAATTTTTGTTGGTTTTCATCTAATGAACTTATTTCAGTCAGCTCGATCTTTCTTCTTCAAAGCAAAAAGATTTTATCTTCAAATACAAGAACTTTTCGTGGTTTTGTTGGTTTTCAGCAAATGAACATATTTCAGCGAGCTGGGAGTTTTTTCTTTAATAGTGTAAGATTTTATCTTAAAATACAAGAACTTTTCGTGGTTCTGGTCAATTTTTGTTGGTTTTCATCTAATGAACTTATTTCAGTCAGCTAGATCTTTCTTCTTCAAAGCAAAAGGATTTTATCTTCAAATACAAGAACTTTTCGTGGTTTTGTTGGTTTTCAGCAAATGAACAGATTTCAGCGAGCAAGAAGTTTTTTCTTTAATGGCGTAAGATTTTATCTTAAAATCCAAGAACTTTTCGTGGTTCTTGTCAATTTTTGTTCGTTTTCATCTAATGAACTTATTTCAGTCAGCAAGATCTTTCTTCTTCAAAGCAAAAAGATTTTATCTTCAAATACAACAACTTTTCGTGGTTTTGATGGTTTTCAGCAAATGAACATATTTCAGCGAGCTGGAAGTTTTTTCCTTAATAGCGTAAGATTTTATCTTAAAATACAAGAACGTTTCGTGGTTCTTTTCAATTTTTGTTGGTTTTCTTCTCATGAACTTATTTCAGTCAGCTAGATCTTTCTTCTTCAAAGCAAAAAGATTTTATCTTCAAATACAAGAACTTTTCGTGGTTTTGTTGGTTTTCAGCAAATGAACATATTTCAGCGAGCTGGGAGTTTTTTCTTCAATAGCGTAAGATTTTATCTTAAAATACAAGAACTTTTCGTGGTTCTTGTCAATTTTTGTTGGTTTTCATCTAATGAACTTATTTCAGTCAGCAAGATCTTTCTTCTTCAAAGCAAAAAGATTTTATCTTCAAATACAAGAACTTTTCGTGGTTTTGATGGTTTTCACCAAATGAACATATTTCAGCGAGCTGGAAGATTTTTCCTAAATAGAGTAAGATTTTATCTTAATATACAAGAACTTTTCGTGGTTCTTGTCAATTTTTGTTGGTTTTCATCTGATGAACTTATTTCAGTCAGCTAGATCTTTCTTCTTCAAAGCAAAAAGATTTTATCTTCAAATACAAGAACTTTTCGTGGTTTTGATGGTTTTCAGCAAATGAACATATTTCAGCGAGCTGGAAGTTTTTTCCTTAATAGAGTAAGATTTTATCTTAAAATACAAGAACTTTTCGTGGTTCTTGTCAATTTTTGTTGGTTTTCATCGAATGAACTTATTTCAGTCAGCGAGATCTTTCTTCTTCAAAGCAAAAAGATTTTATCTTAAAATACAAGAACTTTTCGTGGTTCTTGTCAATTTTTGTTGGTTTTCATCGAATGAACTTATTTCATGTCAGCTGGATCTTTCTTCTTCAAAGCAAAAATATTTCATCTTCAAATACAAGAACTTTTCGTGGTTTTGTTGGTTTTCAGCAAATGAACATGTTTCAGTGAGCCAGAAGTTTTTTCTTTAATAGCAGAAGATTTTATCTTAAAATACAAGAACTTTTCGTGGTTTTGATGGTTTTCAGCAAATGAACATATTTCAGCGAGCTGGAAGTTTTTTCCTTAATAGCGTAAGATTTTATCTTAAAATACAAGAACTTTTCGTGGTTCTTGTCAATTTTTGTTGGTTTTCATCTAATGAACTTAGTTCAGTCAGCTGGATCTTTCTTCTTCAAAGCAAAAAGATTTTATCTTCAAATACAAGAACGTTTCGTGGTTTTGATGGTTTTCAGCAAATGAACATATTTCAGCGAGCTGGAAGTTTTTTCCTTAATAGCGTAAGATTTTATCTTAAAATACAAGAACGTTTCGTGGTTCTTGTCAATTTTTGTTGGTTTTCATCTAATGAACTTATTTCAGTCAGCTAGATCTTTCTTCTTCAAAGCAAAAAGATTTTATCTTCAAATACAAGAACTTTTCGTGGTTTTGATGGTTTTCAGCAAATGAACATATTTCAGCGAGCTGGAAGTTTTTTCCTTAATAGCGTAAGATTTTATCTTAAAATACAAGAACGTTTCGTGGTTCTTGTCAATTTTTGTTGGTTTTCATCTAATGAACTTATTTCAGTCAGCTGGATCTTTCTTCTTCAAAGCAAAAAGATTTTATCTTCAAATACAAGAACTTTTCGTGGTTTTGATGGTTTTCAGCAAATGAACATATTTCAGCGAGCTGGAAGTTTTTTCCTTAATAGAGTAGGATTTTATCTTAAAATACAAGAACTTTTCGTGGTTCTTGTCAATTTTTGTTGGTTTTCATCTGATGAACTTATTTCAGTCAGCAAGATCTTTCTTCTTCAAAGCAAAAAGATTTTATCTTCAAATACAAGAACTTTTCGTGGTTTTGTTGGTTTTCAGCAAATGAACATATTTCAGTGAGCCAGAAGTTTTTTCTTTAATAGCGGAAGATTTTATCTTAAAATACAAGAACTTTTCGTGGTTTTGATGGTTTTCAGCAAATGAACATATTTCAGCGAGCTGGAAGTTTTTTCCTTAATAGCGTAAGATTTTATCTTAAAATACAAGAACGTTTCGTGGTTCTTGTCAATTTTTGTTGGTTTTCATCTAATGAACTTATTTCAGTCAGCAAGATCTTTCTTCTTCAAAGCAAAAAGATTTTATCTTCAAATACAAGAACTTTTCGTGGTTTTGATGGTTTTCAGCAAATGAACATATTTCAGCGAGCTGGAAGTTTTTTCCTTAATAGAGTAGGATTTTATCTTAAAATACAAGAACTTTTCGTGGTTCTTGTCAATTTCTGTTGGTTTTCATCTAATGAACTTATTTCAGTCAGCGAGATCTTTCTTCTTCAAAGCAAAAAGATTTTATCTTCAAATACAAGAACTTTTCGTGGTTTTGTTGGTTTTCAGCAAATGAACATATTTCAGCGAGCCAGAAGTTTTTTCTTTAATAGCGTAAGATTTTATCTTAAAATACAAGAACTTTTCGTGGTTCTTGTCAATTTTTGTTGGTTTTCATCGAATGAACTTATTTCAGTCAGCTGGATCTTTCTTCTTCAAAGCAAAAAGATTTTATCTTCAAATACAAGAACTTTTCGTGGTTTTGATGGTTTTCAGCAAATGAACATATTTCAGCGAGCTGGAAGTTTTTTCCTTAATAGAGTAAGATTTTATCTTAAAATACAAGAACTTTTCGTGGTTCTTGTCAATTTTTGTTGGTTTTCATCCAGTGAACTTATTTCAGTCAGCGAGATCTTTCTTCTTCAAAGCAAAAAGATTTTATTTTCAAATACAAGAACTTTTCGTGGTTTTGATTGTTTTCAGCAAATGAACATATTTCAGCGAGCTGGAAGTTTTTTCCTTAATGGAGTAAGATTTTATCTTAAAATACAAGAACTTTTCGTGGTTCTTGTCAATTTTTGTTGGTTTTCATCTGATGAACTTACTTCAGTCAGCTAGATCTTTCTTCTTCAAAGCAAAAAGATTTTATCTTCAAATACAAGAACTTTTCGTGGTTTTGATGGTTTTCAGCAAATGAACATATTTCAGCGAGCTGGAAGTTTTTTCCTTAATAGCGTAAGATTTGATCTTAAAATACAAGAACGTTTCGTGGTTCTTGTCAATTTTTGTTGGTTTTCATCTAATGAACTTATTTCAGTCAGCTGGATCTTTCTTCTTCAAAGCAAAAAGATTTTATCTTCAAATACAAGAACTTTTCGTTGTTTTGATGGTTTTCAGCAAATGAACATATTTCAGCGAGCTGGAAGTTTTTTCCTTAATAGAGTAGGATTTTATCTTAAAATACAAGAACTTTTCGTAGTTCTTGTCAATTTCTGTTGGTTTTCATCTAATGAACTTATTTCAGTCAGCGAGATCTTTCTTCTTCAAAGCAAAAAGATTTTATCTTCAAATACAAGAACTTTTTGTGGTTTTGTTGGTTTTCAGCAAATGAACATATTTCAGCGAGCCAGAAGTTTTTTCTTTAATAGCGTAAGATTTTATCTTAAAATACAAGAACTTTTCGTGGTTCTTGTCAATTTTTGTTGGTTTTCATCGAATGAACTTATTTCAGTCAGCTGGATCTTTCTTCTTCAAAGCAAAAAGATTTCATCTTCAAATACAAGAACTTTTCGTGGTTTTGATGGATTTCAGCAAATGAACATATTTCAGCGAGCTGGAAGTTTTTTCCTTAATAGAGTAAGATTTTATCTTAAAATACAAGAACTTTTCGTGGTTCTTATCAATTTTTGTTGGTTTTCATCTAATGAACTTATTTCAGTCAGCGAGATCTTTCTTCTTCAAAGCAAAAAGATTTTATCTTCAAATACAAGAACTTTTCGTGGTTTTGATTGTTTTCAGCAAATGAACATATTTCAGCGAGCTGGAAGTTTTTTCCTTCATAGAGTAAGATTTTATCTTAAAATACAAGAACTTTTCGTGGTTCTTGTCAATTTTTGTTGGTTTTCATCTAATGAACTTATTTCAGTCAGCTAGATCTTTCTTCTTCAAAGCAAAAAGATTTTATCTTCAAATACAAGAACTTTTCGTGGTTTTGTTGGTTTTCAGCAAATGAACATATTTCAGTGAGCTGGGCGTTTTTTCTTTAATAGTGTAAGATTTTATCTTAAAATACAAGAACTTTTCGTGGTTCTGGTCAATTTTTGTTGGTTTTCATCGAATGAACTTATTTCAGTCAGCTAGATCTTTCTTCTTCAAAGCAAAAGGATTTTATCTTCAAATACAAAAACTTTTCGTGGTTTTGTTGGTTTTCAGCAAATGAACAGATTTCAGCGAGCAAGAAGTTTTTTCTTTAATAGCGGAAGATTTTATCTTAAAATACAAGAACTTTTCGTGGTTTTGATGGTTTTCAGCAAATGAACATATTTCAGCGAGCTGGAAGTTTTTTCCTTAATAGCGTAAGATTTTATCTTAAAATACAAGAACGTTTCGTGGTTCTTGTCAATTTCTGTTGGTTTTCATCTGATGAACTTATTTCAGTCAGCGAGATCTTTCTTCTTCAAAGCAAAAAGATTTTATCTTCAAATACAAGAACTTTTCGTGGTTTTGTTGGTTTTCAGCAAATGATCATATTTCAGCGAGCCAGAAGTTTTTTCTTTAATAGCGTAAGATTTTATCTTAAAATACAAGAACTTTTCGTGGTTCTTGTCAATTTTTGTTGGTTTTCATCTAATGAACTTATTTCAGTCAGCGAGATCTTTCTTCTTCAAAGCAAAAAGATTTTATCTTCAAATACAAGAACTTTTCGTGGTTTTGTTGGTTTTCAGCAAATGAACATATTTCAGCGAGCCAGAAGTTTTTTCTTTAATAGCGTAAGATTTTATCTTAAAATACAAGAACTTTTCGTGGTTCTTGTCAATTTTTGTTGGTTTTCATCTCATGAACTTATTTCAGTCAGCTGGATCTTTCTTCTTCAAAGCAAAAAGATTTTATCTTCAAATACAAGAACTTTTCGTGGTTTTGATGGTTTTCAGCAAATGAACATATTTCAGCGAGCCAGAAGTTTTTTCTTTAATAGCGTAAGATTTTATCTTAAAATACAAGAACTTTTCGTGGTTCTTGTCAATTTTTGTTCGTTTTCATCTCATGAACTTATTTCAGTCAGCAAGATCTTTCTTCTTCAAAGCAAAAAGATTATATCTTTAAATACTACAACTTTTCGTGGTTTTGATGGTTTTCAGCAAATGAACATATTTCAGCGAGCTGGAAGTTTATTCCTTAATAGCGTAAGATTTTATCTTAAAATACAAGAACTTTTCGTGGTTCTTGTCAATTTTTGTTGGTTTTCATCTGATGAACTTATTTCAGTCAGCTCGATCTTTCTGCTTCAAAGCAAAAAGATTTTATCTTCAAATACAAGAACTTTTTGTGGTTTTGATGGTTTTCAGCAAATGAACATATTTCAGCGAGCTGGACGTTTTTTCCTTAACAGAGTAAGATTTTATCTTAAAAGACAAGAACTTTTCGTGGTTCTTGTCAATTTTTGTTGGTTTTCATCTCATGAACTTATTTCAGTCAGCTAGATCTTTCTTCTTCAAAGCAAAAAGATGTATTCTTCAAATACAAGAACTTTTCGTGGTTTTGACGGTTTTCAGCAAATGAACATATTTCAGTGAGATGGAAGTTTTTTCCTTAATAGAGTAAGATTTTATCTTAAAATACAAGAACTTTTCGTGGTTCTTGTCAATTTTTGTTGGTTTTCATCTGATGAACTTATTTCAGTCAGCTAGATCTTTCTTCTTCAAAGCAAAAATATTTCATCTTCAAATACAAGAACTTTTCGTGGTTTTGTTGGTTTTCAGCAAATGAACATATTTCAGTGAGCCAGAAGTTTTTTCTTTAATAGCGGAAGATTTTATCTTAAAATACAAGAACTTTTCGTGGTTTTGATGGTTTTCAGCAAATGAACATATTTCAGCGAGCTGGAAGTTTTTTCCTTAATAGCGTAAGATTTTATCTTAAAATACAAGAACGTTTCGTGGTTCTTGTCAATTTTTGTTGGTTTTCATCTAATGAACTTATTTCAGTCAGCAAGATCTTTCTTCTTCAAAGCAAAAAGATTTTATCTTCAAATACAAGAACTTTTCGTGGTTTTGATGGTTTTCAGCAAATGAACATATTTCAGCGAGCTGGAAGTTTTTTCCTTAATAGAGTAGGATTTTATCTTAAAATACATGAACTTTTCGTGGTTCTTGTCAATTTCTGTTGGTTTTCATCTAATGAACTTATTTCAGTCAGCGAGATCTTTCTTCTTCAAAGCAAAAAGATTTTATCTTCAAATACAAGAACTTTTCGTGGTTTTGTTGGTTTTCAGCAAATGAACATATTTCAGCGAGCCAGAAGTTTTTTCTTTAATAGCGTAAGATTTTATCTTAAAATACAAGAACTTTTCGTGGTTCTTGTCAATTTTTGTTGGTTTTCATCGAATGAACTTATTTCAGTCAGCTGGATCTTTCTTCTTCAAAGCAAAAAGATTTTATCTTCAAATACAAGAACTTTTCGTGGTTTTGATGGTTTTCAGCAAATGAACATATTTCAGCGAGCTGGAAGTTTTTTCCTTAATAGAGTAAGATTTTATCTTAAAATACAAGAACTTTTCGTGGTTCTTGTCAATTTTTGTTGGTTTTCATCCAATGAACTTATTTCAGTCAGCGAGATCTTTCTTCTTCAAAGCAAAAAGATTTTATTTTCAAATACAAGAACTTTTCGTGGTTTTGATTGTTTTCAGCAAATGAACATATTTCAGCGAGCTGGAAGTTTTTTCCTTAATAGAGTAAGATTTTATCTTAAAATACAAGAACTTTTCGTGGTTCTTGTCAATTTTTGTTGGTTTTCATCTGATGAACTTTCTTCAGTCAGCTAGATCTTTCTTCTTCAAAGCAAAAAGATTTTATCTTCAAATACAAGAACTTTTCGTGGTTTTGATGGTTTTCAGCAAATGAACATATTTCAGCGAGCTGGAAGTTTTTTCCTTAATAGCGTAAGATTTGATCTTAAAATACAAGAACGTTTCGTGGTTCTTGTCAATTTTTGTTGGTTTTCATCTAATGAACTTATTTCAGTCAGCTGGATCTTTCTTCTTCAAAGCAAAAAGATTTTATCTTCAAATACAAGAACTTTTCGTTGTTTTGATGGTTTTCAGCAAATGAACATATTTCAGCGAGCTGGAAGTTTTTTCCTTAATAGAGTAGGATTTTATCTTAAAATACAAGAACTTTTCGTAGTTCTTGTCAATTTCTGTTGGTTTTCATCTAATGAACTTATTTCAGTCAGCGAGATCTTTCTTCTTCAAAGCAAAAAGATTTTATCTTCAAATACAAGAACTTTTTGTGGTTTTGTTGGTTTTCAGCAAATGAACATATTTCAGCGAGCCAGAAGTTTTTTCTTTAATAGCGGAAGATTTTATCTTAAAATACAAGAACTTTTCGTGGTTCTTGTCAATTTTTGTTGGTTTTCATCGAATGAACTTATTTCAGTCAGCTGGATCTTTCTTCTTCAAAGCAAAAAGATTTCATCTTCAAATACAAGAACTTTTCGTGGTTTTGATGGATTTCAGCAAATGAACATATTTCAGCGAGCTGGAAGTTTTTTCCTTAATAGAGTAAGATTTTATCTTAAAATACAAGAACTTTTCGTGGTTCTTATCAATTTTTGTTGGTTTTCATCTAATGAACTTATTTCAGTCAGCGAGATCTTTCTTCTTCAAAGCAAAAAGATTTTATCTTCAAATACAAGAACTTTTCGTGGTTTTGATTGTTTTCAGCAAATGAACATATTTCAGCGAGCTGGAAGTTTTTTCCTTAATAGAGTAAGATTTTATCTTAAAATACAAGAACTTTTCGTGGTTCTTGTCAATTTTTGTTGGTTTTCATCTAATGAACTTATTTCAGTCAGCTAGATCTTTCTTCTTCAAAGCAAAAAGATTTTATCTTCAAATACAAGAACTTTTCGTGGTTTTGTTGGTTTTCAGCAAATGAACATATTTCAGTGAGCTGGGCGTTTTTTCTTTAATAGTGTAAGATTTTATCTTAAAATACAAGAACTTTTCGTGGTTCTGGTCAATTTTTGTTGGTTTTCATCGAATGAACTTATTTCAGTCAGCTAGATCTTTCTTCTTCAAAGCAAAAGGATTTTATCTTCAAATACAAAAACTTTTCGTGGTTTTGTTGGTTTTCAGCAAATGAACAGATTTCAGCGAGCAAGAAGTTTTTTCTTTAATAGCGGAAGATTTTATCTTAAAATACAAGAACTTTTCGTGGTTTTGATGGTTTTCAGCAAATGAACATATTTCAGCGAGCTGGAAGTTTTTTCCTTAATAGCGTAAGATTTTATCTTAAAATACAAGAACGTTTCGTGGTTCTTGTCAATTTCTGTTGGTTTTCATCTGATGAACTTATTTCAGTCAGCGAGATCTTTCTTCTTCAAAGCAAAAAGATTTTATCTTCAAATACAAGAACTTTTCGTGGTTTTGTTGGTTTTCAGCAAATGATCATATTTCAGCGAGCCAGAAGTTTTTTCTTTAATAGCGTAAGATTTTATCTTAAAATACAAGAACTTTTCGTGGTTCTTGTCAATTTTTGTTGGTTTTCATCTCATGAACTTATTTCAGTCAGCGAGATCTTTCTTCTTCAAAGCAAAAAGATTTTATCTTCAAATACAAGAACTTTTCGTGGTTTTGTTGGTTTTCAGCAAATGAACATATTTCAGCGAGCCAGAAGTTTTTTCTTTAATAGCGTAAGATTTTATCTTAAAATACAAGAACTTTTCGTGGTTCTTGTCAATTTTTGTTGGTTTTCATCTCATGAACTTATTTCAGTCAGCTGGATCTTTCTTCTTCAAAGCAAAAAGATTTTATCTTCAAATACAAGAACTTTTCGTGGTTTTGATGGTTTTCAGCAAATGAACATATTTCAGTGAGCCAGAAGTTTTTTCTTTAATAGCGTAAGATTTTATCTTAAAATACAAGAACTTTTCGTGGTTCTTGTCAATTTTTGTTCGTTTTCATCTCATGAACTTATTTCAGTCAGCAAGATCTTTCTTCTTCAAAGCAAAAAGATTATATCTTTAAATACTACAACTTTTCGTGGTTTTGATGGTTTTCAGCAAATGAACATATTTCAGCGAGCTGGAAGTTTATTCCTTAATAGCGTAAGATTTTATCTTAAAATACAAGAACTTTTCGTGGTTCTTGTCAATTTTTGTTGGTTTTCATCTGATGAACTTATTTCAGTCAGCTCGATCTTTCTTCTTCAAAGCAAAAAGATTTTATCTTCAAATACAAGAACTTTTTGTGGTTTTGATCGTTTTCAGCAAATGAACATATTTCAGCGAGCTGGACGTTTTTTCCTTAATAGAGTAAGATTTTATCTTAAAATACAAGAACTTTTCGTGGTTCTTGTCAATTTTTGTTGGTTTTCATCTAATGAACTTATTTCAGTCAGCTAGATCTTTCTTCTTCAAAGCAAAAAGATGTATTCTTCAAATACAAGAACTTTTCGTGGTTTTGACGGTTTTCAGCAAATGAACATATTTCAGCGAGCTGGAAGTTTTTTCTTAATAGCGTAAGATTTTATCTTAAAATACAAGAACTTTTCGTGGTTCTTGTCAATTTTTGTTGGTTTTCATCTAATGAACTTATTTCAGTCCGCTAGATCTTTCTTCTTCAAAGCAAAAAGATTTTATCTTCAAATACAAGAACTTTTCGTGGTTTTGATGGTTTTCAGCAAATGAACATATTTCAGCGAGCTGGAAGTTTTTTCCTTAATAGAGTAAGATTTTATCTTAAAATACCAGAACTTTTCGTGGTTCTTGTCAATTTTTGTTGGTTTTCATCCAATGAACTTATTTCAGTCAGCCAGATCTTTCTTCTTCAAAGCAAAAAGATTTTATTTTCAAATACAAGAACTTTTCGTGGTTTTGTTGGTTTTCAGCAAATGAACATATTTCAGCGAGCTGGGAGTTTTTTCTTTAATAGCGTAAGATTTGATCTTAAAATACAAGAACTTTTCGTGGTTCTTGTCAATTTTTGTTGGTTTTCATCTAATGAACTTATTTCAGTCAGCTAGATCTTTCTTCTTCAAAGCAAAAAGATTTTATCTTCAAATACAAGAACTTTTCGTGGTTTTGATGGTTTTCAGCAAATGAACATATTTCAGCGAGCTGGAATATTTTTCCTAAATAGAGTAAGATTTTATCTTAAAATACAAGAACTTTTCGTGGTTCTTGTCAATTTTTGTTGGTTTTCATCTGATGAACTTATTTCAGTCAGCTGGATCTTTCTTCTTCAAAGCAAAAAGATTTTATCTTCAAATACAACAACTTTTTGTGGTTTTGTTGGTTTTCAGCAAATGAACATATTTCAGCGAGCCAGAAGTTTTTTCTTTAATAGCGTAAGATATTATCTCAAAATACAAGAAGTTTTCGTGGTTCTTGTCAAATTTTGTTGGTTTTCATCGAATGAACTTATTTCAGTCAGCTAGATCTTTCTTCTTCAAACCAAAAAGATTTTATCTTCAAATACAAGAACTTTTCGTGGTTTTGATGGTTTTCAGCAAATGAACATATTTCAGCGAGCTGGAAGTTTTTTCCTTAATAGAGTAGGATTTTATCTTAAAATACATGAACTTTTCGTGGTTCTTGTCAATTTCTGTTGGTTTTCATCTAATGAACTTATTTCAGTCAGCGAGATCTTTCTTCTTCAAAGCAAAAAGATTTTATCTTCAAATACAAGAACTTTTCGTGGTTTTGTTGGTTTTCAGCAAATGAACATATTTCAGCGAGCCAGAAGTTTTTTCTTTAATAGCGTAAGATTTTATCTTAAAATACAAGAACTTTTCGTGGTTCTTGTCAATTTTTGTTGGTTTTCATCGAATGAACTTATTTCAGTCAGCTGGATCTTTCTTCTTCAAAGCAAAAAGATTTTATCTTCAAATACAAGAACTTTTCGTGGTTTTGATGGTTTTCAGCAAATGAACATATTTCAGCGAGCTGGAAGTTTTTTCCTTAATAGAGTAAGATTTTATCTTAAAATACAAGAACTTTTCGTGGTTCTTGTCAATTTTTGTTGGTTTTCATCCAATGAACTTATTTCAGTCAGCGAGATCTTTCTTCTTCAAAGCAAAAAGATTTTATTTTCAAATACAAGAACTTTTCGTGGTTTTGATTGTTTTCAGCAAATGAACATATTTCAGCGAGCTGGAAGTTTTTTCCTTAATAGAGTAAGATTTTATCTTAAAATACAAGAACTTTTCGTGGTTCTTGTCAATTTTTGTTGGTTTTCATCTGATGAACTTTCTTCAGTCAGCTAGATCTTTCTTCTTCAAAGCAAAAAGATTTTATCTTCAAATACAAGAACTTTTCGTGGTTTTGATGGTTTTCAGCAAATGAACATATTTCAGCGAGCTGGAAGTTTTTTCCTTAATAGCGTAAGATTTGATCTTAAAATACAAGAACGTTTCGTGGTTCTTGTCAATTTTTGTTGGTTTTCATCTAATGAACTTATTTCAGTCAGCTGGATCTTTCTTCTTCAAAGCAAAAAGATTTTATCTTCAAATACAAGAACTTTTCGTTGTTTTGATGGTTTTCAGCAAATGAACATATTTCAGCGAGCTGGAAGTTTTTTCCTTAATAGAGTAGGATTTTATCTTAAAATACAAGAACTTTTCGTAGTTCTTGTCAATTTCTGTTGGTTTTCATCTAATGAACTTATTTCAGTCAGCGAGATCTTTCTTCTTCAAAGCAAAAAGATTTTATCTTCAAATACAAGAACTTTTTGTGGTTTTGTTGGTTTTCAGCAAATGAACATATTTCAGCGAGCCAGAAGTTTTTTCTTTAATAGCGTAAGATTTTATCTTAAAATACAAGAACTTTTCGTGGTTCTTGTCAATTTTTGTTGGTTTTCATCGAATGAACTTATTTCAGTCAGCTGGATCTTTCTTCTTCAAAGCAAAAAGATTTCATCTTCAAATACAAGAACTTTTCGTGGTTTTGATGGATTTCAGCAAATGAACATATTTCAGCGAGCTGGAAGTTTTTTCCTTAATAGAGTAAGATTTTATCTTAAAATACAAGAACTTTTCGTGGTTCTTATCAATTTTTGTTGGTTTTCATCTAATGAACTTATTTCAGTCAGCGAGATCTTTCTTCTTCAAAGCAAAAAGATTTTATCTTCAAATACAAGAACTTTTCGTGGTTTTGATTGTTTTCAGCAAATGAACATATTTCAGCGAGCTGGAAGTTTTTTCCTTAATAGAGTAAGATTTTATCTTAAAATACAAGAACTTTTCGTGGTTCTTGTCAATTTTTGTTGGTTTTCATCTAATGAACTTATTTCAGTCAGCTAGATCTTTCTTCTTCAAAGCAAAAAGATTTTATCTTCAAATACAAGAACTTTTCGTGGTTTTGTTGGTTTTCAGCAAATGAACATATTTCAGTGAGCTGGGCGTTTTTTCTTTAATAGTGTAAGATTTTATCTTAAAATACAAGAACTTTTCGTGGTTCTGGTCAATTTTTGTTGGTTTTCATCGAATGAACTTATTTCAGTCAGCTAGATCTTTCTTCTTCAAAGCAAAAGGATTTTATCTTCAAATGCAAAAACTTTTCGTGGTTTTGTTGGTTTTCAGCAAATGAACAGATTTCAGCGAGCAAGAAGTTTTTTCTTTAATAGCGGAAGATTTTATCTTAAAATACAAGAACTTTTCGTGGTTTTGATGGTTTTCAGCAAATGAACATATTTCAGCGAGCTGGAAGTTTTTTCCTTAATAGCGTAAGATTTTATCTTAAAATACAAGAACGTTTCGTGGTTCTTGTCAATTTCTGTTGGTTTTCATCTGATGAACTTATTTCAGTCAGCGAGATCTTTCTTCTTCAAAGCAAAAAGATTTTATCTTCAAATACAAGAACTTTTCGTGGTTTTGTTGGTTTTCAGCAAATGATCATATTTCAGCGAGCCAGAAGTTTTTTCTTTAATAGCGTAAGATTTTATCTTAAAATACAAGAACTTTTCGTGGTTCTTGTCAATTTTTGTTGGTTTTCATCTCATGAACTTATTTCAGTCAGCGAGATCTTTCTTCTTCAAAGCAAAAAGATTTTATCTTCAAATACAAGAACTTTTCGTGGTTTTGTTGGTTTTCAGCAAATGAACATATTTCAGCGAGCCAGAAGTTTTTTCTTTAATAGCGTAAGATTTTATCTTAAAATACAAGAACTTTTCGTGGTTCTTGTCAATTTTTGTTGGTTTTCATCTCATGAACTTATTTCAGTCAGCTGGATCTTTCTTCTTCAAAGCAAAAAGATTTTATCTTCAAATACAAGAACTTTTCGTGGTTTTGATGGTTTTCAGCAAATGAACATATTTCAGCGAGCCAGAAGTTTTTTCTTTAATAGCGTAAGATTTTATCTTAAAATACAAGAACTTTTCGTGGTTCTTGTCAATTTTTGTTCGTTTTCATCTCATGAACTTATTTCAGTCAGCAAGATCTTTCTTCTTCAAAGCAAAAAGATTATATCTTTAAATACTACAACTTTTCGTGGTTTTGATGGTTTTCAGCAAATGAACATATTTCAGCGAGCTGGAAGTTTATTCCTTAATAGCGTAAGATTTTATCTTAAAATACAAGAACTTTTCGTGGTTCTTGTCAATTTTTGTTGGTTTTCATCTGATGAACTTATTTCAGTCAGCTCGATCTTTCTTCTTCAAAGCAAAAAGATTTTATCTTCAAATACAAGAACTTTTTGTGGTTTTGATGGTTTTCAGCAAATGAACATATTTCAGCGAGCTGGACGTTTTTTCCTTAATAGAGTAAGATTTTATCTTAAAATACAAGAACTTTTCGTGGTTCTTGTCAATTTTTGTTGGTTTTCATCTAATGAACTTATTTCAGTCAGCTAGATCTTTCTTCTTCAAAGCAAAAAGATGTATTCTTCAAATACAAGAACTTTTCGTGGTTTTGACGGTTTTCAGCAAATGAACATATTTCAGCGAGCTGGAAGTTTTTTCTTAATAGCGTAAGATTTTATCTTAAAATACAAGAACTTTTCGTGGTTCTTGTCAATTTTTGTTGGTTTTCATCTAATGAACTTATTTCAGTCCGCTAGATCTTTCTTCTTCAAAGCAAAAAGATTTTATCTTCAAATACAAGAACTTTTCGTGGTTTTGATGGTTTTCAGCAAATGAACATATTTCAGCGAGCTGGAAGTTTTTTCCTTAATAGAGTAAGATTTTATCTTAAAATACCAGAACTTTTCGTGGTTCTTGTCAATTTTTGTTGGTTTTCATCCAATGAACTTATTTCAGTCAGCCAGATCTTTCTTCAAAGCAAAAAGATTTTATTTTCAAATACAAGAACTTTTCGTGGTTTTGTTGGTTTTCAGCAAATGAACATATTTCAGCGAGCTGGGAGTTTTTTCTTTAATAGCGTAAGATTTGATCTTAAAATACAAGAACTTTTCGTGGTTCTTGTCAATTTTTGTTGGTTTTCATCTAATGAACTTATTTCAGTCAGCTAGATCTTTCTTCTTCAAAGCAAAAAGATTTTATCTTCAAATACAAGAACTTTTCGTGGTTTTGATGGTTTTCAGCAAATGAACATATTTCAGCGAGCTGGAATATTTTTCCTAAATAGAGTAAGATTTTATCTTAAAATACAAGAACTTTTCGTGGTTCTTGTCAATTTTTGTTGGTTTTCATCTGATGAACTTATTTCAGTCAGCTGGATCTTTCTTCTTCAAAGCAAAAAGATTTTATCTTCAAATACAACAACTTTTTGTGGTTTTGTTGGTTTTCAGCAAATGAACATATTTCAGCGAGCCGGAAGTTTTTTCTTTAATAGCGTAAGATATTATCTTAAAATACAAGAAGTTTTCGTGGTTCTTGTCAATTTTTGTTGGTTTTCATCTAATGAACTTATTTCAGTCAGCGAGATCTTTCTTCTTCAAAGCAAAAAGATTTTATCTTCAAATACAAGAACTTTTCGTGGTTTTGATGGTTTTCAGCAAATTAACATATTTCAGCGAGCTTGAAGTTTTTTCTTAATAGCGTAAGATTTTATCTTAAAATACAAGAACTTTTCGTGGTTCTTGTCAATTTTTGTTGGTTTTCATCCAATGAACTTATTTCAGTCAGCTAGATATTTCTTCTTCAAAGCAAAAAGATTTTATCTTCAAATACAAGAACTTTTCGTGGTTTTGTTGGTTTTCAGCAAATGAACATATTTCAGCGAGCTGGAAGTTTTTTCCTTAATAGAGTAAGATTTTATCTTAAAATACAAGAACTTTTCTTGGTTCTTGTCAATTTTTGTTGGTTTTCATCCAAAGAACTTATTTCAGTCAGCAAGATCTTTCTTCTTCAAAGCAAAAAGATTTCATCTTCAAATACAAGAACTTTTCGTGGTTTTGTTGGTTTTCAGCAAATGAACAGATTTCAGCGAGCAAGAAGTTTTTTCTTTAATAGCGTAAGATTTTATCTTAAAATACAAGAAATTTCGTGGTTCTTGTCAATTCTTGTTGGTTTTCATCTAATGAACTTATTTCAGTCAGCTAGATCTTTCTTCTTCAAAGCAAAAAGATTTTATCTTCAATTACAAGAACTTTTCAATGTTTTGATGGTTTTCGGCAAATGAACATATTTCAGCAAGCTGGAAGTTTTTTCCTCAATAGCGCAAGATTTTACCTTAAAATACAAGAACTTTTCGTGGTTCTTGTCAATTTTTGTTGGTTTTCATCTCATGAACTTATTTCAGTCAGCTAGATCTTTCTTCTTCAAAGCAAAAGAATTTTATCTTCAAATACAAGAACTTTTCGTGGTTTTGTTGGTTTTCAGCAAATGAACAGATTTCAGCGAGCAAGAAGTTTTTTCTTTAATAGCGGAAGATTTTATCTTAAAATACCAGAACTTTTCGTGGTTCTTGTCAATTTTTGTTGGTTTTCATCTGATGAACTTATTTCAGTCAGCTAGATCTTTCTTCTTCAAAGCAAAAAGATTTTATCTTCAAATACAAGAACTTTTCGTGGCTTTGTTGGTTTTCAGCAAATGAACATATTTCAGCGAGCTGGAAGTTTTTTCCTTAATAGAGTAAGATTTTATCTTAAAATACCAGAACTTTTCGTGGTTCTTGTTAATTTTTGTTGGTTTTCATCTGATGAACTTATTTCAGTCAGCCAGATCTTTCTTCTTCAAAGCAAAAAGATTTTATTTTCAAATACAAGAACTTTTCGTGGTTTTGTTGGTTTTCAGCAAATGAACATATTTCAGCGAGCTGGGAGTTTTTTCTTTAATAGCGTAAGATTTGATCTTAAAATACAAGAACTTTTCGTGGTTCTTGTCAATTTTTGTTGGTTTTCATCTAATGAACTTATTTCAGTCAGCTAGATCTTTCTTCTTCAAAGCAAAAAGATTTTATCTTCAAATACAAGAACTTTTTGTGGTTTTGATGGTTTTCAGCAAATGAACATATTTCAGCGAGCTGGAATATTTTTCCTGAATAGAGTAAGATTTTATCTTAAAATACAAGAACTTTTCGTGGTTCTTGTCAATTTTTGTTGGTTTTCATCTGATGAACTTATTTCAGTCAGCTGGATCTTTCTTCTTCAAAGCAAAAAGATTTTATCTTCAAATACAACAACTTTTCGTGGTTTTGTTGGTTTTCAGCAAATGAACATATTTCAGCGAGCCGGAAGTTTTTTCTTCAATAGCGTAAGATATTATCTTAAAATACAAGAAGTTTTCGTGGTTCTTGTCAATTTTTGTTGGTTTTCATCTAATGAACTTATTTCAGTCAGCGAGATCTTTCTTCTTCAAAGCAAAAAGATTTTATCTTCAAATACAAGAACTTTTCGTGGTTTTGATGGTTTTCAGCAAATTAACATATTTCAGCGAGCTTGAAGTTTTTTCTTAATAGCGTAAGATTTTATCTTAAAATACAAGAACTTTTCGTGGTTCTTGTCAATTTTTGTTGGTTTTCATCTAATGAACTTATTTCAGTCAGCTGGATATTTCTTCTTCAAAGCAAAAAGATTTTATCTTCCAATACAAGAACTTTTCGTGGTTTTGTTGGTTTTCAGCAAATGAACATATTTCAGCGAGCTGGAAGTTTTTTCCTTAATAGAGCAAGATTTTATCTTAAAATACAAGAACTTTTCGTGGTTCTTGTCAATTTTTGTTGATTTTCATCCAAAGAACTTATTTCAGTCAGCAAGATCTTTCTTCTTCAAAGCAAAAAGATTTCATCTTCAAATACAAGAACTTTTCGTGGTTTTGTTGGTTTTCAGCAAATGAACAGATTTCAGCGAGCAAGAAGTTTTTTCTTTAATAGCGTAAGATTTTATCTTAAAACACAAGAAATTTCGTGGTTCTTGTCAATTCTTGTTGGTTTTCATCTGATGAACTTATTTCAGTCAGCTAGATCTTTCTTCTTCAAAGCAAAAAGATTTTATCTTCAATTACAAGAACTTTTCAATGTTTTGATGGTTTTCGGCAAATGAACATATTTCAGCGAGCTGGAAGTTTTTTCCTCAATAGCGCAAGATTTTACCTTAAAATACAAGAACTTTTCGTGGTTCTTGTCAATTTTTGTTGGTTTTCATCTCATGAACTTATTTCAGTCAGCTAGATCTTTCTTCTTCAAAGCAAAAGAATTTTATCTTCAAATACAAGAACTTTTCGTGGTTTTGTTGGTTTTCAGCAAATGAACAGATTTCAGCGAGCAAGAAGTTTTTTCTTTAATAGCGGAAGATTTTATCTTAAAATACCAGAACTTTTCGTGGTTCTTGTCAATTTTTGTTGGTTTTCATCTGATGAACTTATTTCAGTCAGCTAGATCTTTCTTCTTCAAAGCAAAAAGATTTTATCTTCAAATACAAGAACTTCTCGTGGTTTTGTTGGTTTTCAGCAAATGAACATATTTCAGCGAGCTGGGAGCTTTTTCTTTAATCGCGTAAGATTTTATCTTAAAATACAAGAACTTTTCGTGGTTCTTGTCAATTTTTGTTGATTTTCATCGAATGAACTTATTTCAGTCAGCGAGATCTTTCTTCTTCAAAGCAAAAAGATTTTATCTTCAAATACAAGAACTTTTCGTGGTTTTGTTGGTTTTCAGCAAATGAACATATTTCAGCGAGCCAGAAGTTTTTTCTTTAATAGCGCAAGATTTTATCTTCAAATACAAGAACTTTTCGTGGTTCTTGTCAATTTTTGTTGGTTTTCATCTAATGAACTTATTTCAGTCAGCTGGATCTTTCTTCTTCAAAGCAAAAAGATTTTATCTTCAAATACAAGAACTTTTCGTGGTTTTGTTGCTTTTCAGCAAATGAACATATTTCAGCGAGCTGGGAGTTTTTTCTTTAATAGCGGAAGATTTTATCTTAAAATACCAGAACTTTTCGTGGTTCTTGTCAATTTTTGTTGGTTTTCATCTGATGAACTTATTTCAGTCAGCTAGATCTTTCTTCTTCAAAGCAAAAAGATTTTATCTTCAAATACAAGAACTTTTCGTGGCTTTGTTGGTTTTCAGCAAATGAACATATTTCAGCGAGCTGGAAGTTTTTTCCTTAATAGAGTAAGATTTTATCTTAAAATACCAGAACTTTTCGTGGTTCTTGTCAATTTTTGTTGGTTTTCATCTAATGAACTTATTTCAGTCAGCCAGATCTTTCTTCTTCAAAGCAAAAAGATTTTATTTTCAAATACAAGAACTTTTCGTGGTTTTGTTGGTTTTCAGCAAATGAACATATTTCAGCGAGCTGGGAGTTTTTTCTTTAATAGCGTAAGATTTGATCTTAAAATACAAGAACTTTTCGTGGTTCTTGTCAATTTTTGTTGGTTTTCATCTAATGAACTTATTTCAGTCAGCTAGATCTTTCTTCTTCAAAGCAAAAAGATTTTATCTTCAAATACAAGAACTTTTTGTGGTTTTGATGGTTTTCAGCAAATGAACATATTTCAGCGAGCTGGAATATTTTTCCTGAATAGAGTAAGATTTTATCTTAAAATACAAGAACTTTTCGTGGTTCTTGTCAATTTTTGTTGGTTTTCATCTGATGAACTTATTTCAGTCAGCTGGATCTTTCTTCTTCAAAGCAAAAAGATTTTATCTTCAAATACAACAACTTTTCGTGGTTTTGTTGGTTTTCAGCAAATGAACATATTTCAGCGAGCCGGAAGTTTTTTCTTTAATAGCGTAAGATATTATCTTAAAATACAAGAAGTTTTCGTGGTTCTTGTCAATTTTTGTTGGTTTTCATCTAATGAACTTATTTCAGTCAGCGAGATCTTTCTTCTTCAAAGCAAAAAGATTTTATCTTCAAATACAAGAACTTTTCGTGGTTTTGATGGTTTTCAGCAAATTAACATATTTCAGCGAGCTTGAAGTTTTTTCTTAATAGCGTAAGATTTTATCTTAAAATACAAGAACTTTTCGTGGTTCTTGTCAATTTTTGTTGGTTTTCATCTAATGAACTTATTTCAGTCAGCTGGATATTTCTTCTTCAAAGCAAAAAGATTTTATCTTCCAATACAAGAACTTTTCGTGGTTTTGTTGGTTTTCAGCAAATGAACATATTTCAGCGAGCTGGAAGTTTTTTCCTTAATAGAGCAAGATTTTATCTTAAAATACAAGAACTTTTCGTGGTTCTTGTCAATTTTTGTTGATTTTCATCCAAAGAACTTATTTCAGTCAGCAAGATCTTTCTTCTTCAAAGCAAAAAGATTTCATCTTCAAATACAAGAACTTTTCGTGGTTTTGTTGGTTTTCAGCAAATGAACAGATTTCAGCGAGCAAGAAGTTTTTTCTTTAATAGCGTAAGATTTTATCTTAAAATACAAGAAATTTCGTGGTTCTTGTCAATTCTTGTTGGTTTTCATCTGATGAACTTATTTCAGTCAGCTAGATCTTTCTTCTTCAAAGCAAAAAGATTTTATCTTCAATTACAAGAACTTTTCAATGTTTTGATGGTTTTCGGCAAATGAACATATTTCAGCGAGCTGGAAGTTTTTTCCTCAATAGCGCAAGATTTTACCTTAAAATACAAGAACTTTTCGTGGTTCTTGTCAATTTTTGTTGGTTTTCATCTCATGAACTTATTTCAGTCAGCTGGATCTTTCTTCTTCAAAGCAAAAGAATTTTATCTTCAAATACAAGAACTTTTCGTGGTTTTGTTGGTTTTCAGCAAATGAACAGATTTCAGCGAGCAAGAAGTTTTTTCTTTAATAGCGGAAGATTTTATCTTAAAATACCAGAACTTTTCGTGGTTCTTGTCAATTTTTGTTGGTTTTCATCTGATGAACTTATTTCAGTCAGCTAGATCTTTCTTCTTCAAAGCAAAAAGATTTTATCTTCAAATACAAGAACTTCTCGTGGTTTTGTTGGTTTTCAGCAAATGAACATATTTCAGCGAGCTGGGAGCTTTTTCTTTAATCGCGTAAGATTTTATCTTAAAATACAAGAACTTTTCGTGGTTCTTGTCAATTTTTGTTGATTTTCATCGAATGAACTTATTTCAGTCAGCGAGATCTTTCTTCTTCAAAGCAAAAAGATTTTATCTTCAAATACAAGAACTTTTCGTGGTTTTGTTGGTTTTCAGCAAATGAACATATTTCAGCGAGCCAGAAGTTTTTTCTTTAATAGCGCAAGATTTTATCTTCAAATACAAGAACTTTTCGTGGTTCTTGTCAATTTTTGTTGGTTTTCATCTAATGAACTTATTTCAGTCAGCTGGATCTTTCTTCTTCAAAGCAAAAAGATTTTATCTTCAAATACAAGAACTTTTCGTGGTTTTGTTGCTTTTCAGCAAATGAACATATTTCAGCGAGCTGGGAGTTTTTTCTTTAATAGCGTAAGATTTTATCTTAAAATACAAGAACTTTTCGTGGTTCTTGTCAATTTTTGTTGGTTTTCATCTCATGTACTTATTTCAGTCAGCTGGATCTTTCTTCTTCAAAGCAAAAAGATTTTATCTTCAAATACAAGAACTTTTCGTGGTTTTGATGGTTTTCAGCAAATGAACATATTTCAGCGAGCTGGGAGTTTTTTCTTTCATCGTGTAAGATTTTATCTTAAAATACAAGAACTTTTCGTGGTTCTTGTCAATTTTTGTTGGTTTTCATCTAATGAACTTATTTCAGTCAGCTAGATCTTTCTTCTTCAAAGCAAAAAGATGTTATCTTCAAATACAAGAACTTTTCGTGGTTTTGATGGTTTTCAGCAAATGAACATATTTCAGCGAGCTGGAAGTTTTTTCCTGAATAGAGTAAGATTTTATCTTAAAATACAAGAACTTTTCGTGGTTCTTGTCAATTTTTGTTGGATTTCATCTAATGAACTTATTTCAGTCAGCTAGATCTTTCTTCTTCAAAGCAAATAGATTTTATCTTCAAATACAAGAACTTTTCGTGGTATTGTTGGTTTTCAGCAAATGAACATATTTCAGCGAGCCAGAAGTTTTTTCTTTAATAGCATAAGATATTATCTTAAAATACAAGAAGTTTTTGTGGTTCTTGTCAATTTTTGTTGGTTTTCATCAAATGAACTTATTTCAGTCAGCTGGATCTTTCTTCTTCAAAGCAAAAAGATTTTATCTTCAAATACAAGAACTTTTCGTGGCTTTGATTGTTTTCAGCAAATGAACATATTTCAGCGAGCTGGAAGTTTTTTCCTTAATAGAGTAAGATTTTATCTTAAAATACAAGAACTTTTCGTGGTTCTTGTCAATTTTTGTTGGTTTTCATCTAATGAACTTATTTCAGTCAGCGAGATCTTTCTTCTTCAAAGCAAAAAGATTTTATCTTCAAATACAAGAACTTTTCGTGGTTTTGTTGGTTTTCAGCAAATGAACATATTTCAGCGAGCCAGAAGTTTTTTCTTCAACAGCGTAAGATATTATCTTAAAATACAAGAAGTTTTCGTGGTTCTTGTCAATTTTTGTTGCTTTTCATCTAATGAACTTATTTCAGTCAGCCAGATCTTTCTTCTTCAAAGCAAAAAGATTCTATCTTCAAATACAAGAACTTTTCGTGGTTTTGTTGGTTTTCAGCAAATGAACATATTTCAGTGAGCTGGGAGTTTATTCTTTAATAGCGTCAGATTTTTTCTTAAAATACAAGAAGTTTTCTTGGTTCTTGTCAATTTTTGTTGGTTTTCATCTAATGAACTTATTTCAGTCAGCGAGATGTTTCTTCTTCAAAGCAAAAAGATTTTATCTTCAAATACAAGAACTTTTCGTGGTTCTTGTCAATTTTTCTTGGTTTTCATCTAATGAACTTATTTCAGTCAGCTAGATCATTCTTCTTCAAAGCAAAAAGATTTTATCTTCAAATACAAGAACTTTTCGTGGTTTTGTTGGTTTTCAGCAAATGAACAGATTTCAGCGATCAAGAAGTTTTTTCTTTAATAGCATAAGATTTTATCTTAAAATACAAGAACTTTTCGTGGTTCTTGTCAATTTTTGTTGGTTTTCATCTCATGAACTTGTTTCAGTCAGCTAGATCTTTCTTCTTCAAAGCAAAAAGATGTTATCTTCAAATACAAGAACTTTTCGTGGTTTTGATGTTTTTCAGCAAATGAACATATTTCAGCGATCAAGAAGTTTTTTCTTTAATAGCATAAGATTTTATCTTAAAATACAAGAACTTTTCGTGGTTCTTGTCAATTTTTGTTGGTTTTCATCTCATGAACTTGTTTCAGTCAGCTAGATCTTTCTTCTTCAAAGCAAAAAGATTTTATCTTCAAATACAAGAACTTTTCGTGGTTTTGATGGTTTTCAGCAAATGAACATATTTCAGCGAGCTGGAAGTTTTTTCCTTCATAGAGTAAGATTTTATCTTAAAATACAAGAACTTTTCGTGGTTCTTGTCAATTTTTGTTGGTTTTCATCTAATGAACTTATTTCAGTCAGCTAGATCTTTCTTCTTCAAAGCAAAAAGATTTTATCTTCAAATACAAGAACTTTTCGTGGTTTTGATGGTTTTCTGCAAATGAACATATTTCAGCGACCTGGAAGTTTTTTCCTTAATAGAGCAAGATTTTATCTTAAAATACAAGAACTTTTCGTGGTTCTTGTCAATTTTTGTTGCTTTTCTTCTAATGAACTTATTTCAGTCAGCTGGATCTTTCTTCTTCAAAGCAAAAAGATTTTATCTTCAAATACAAGAACTTTTCGTGGTTTTGATGGTTTTCAGCAAATAAACATATTTCAGCGAGCCAGAAGTTTTTTCTTTAATAGAGTAAGATATTATCATAAAATACATGAAGTTTTCGTGGTTCTTGTCAATTTTTGTTGGTTTTCATCTAATGAACTTATTTCAGTCAGCTAGATCTTTCTTCTTCAAAGCAAAAAGATTTTATCTTCAAATACAAGAACTTTTCGTGGTTTTGATGGTTTTCAGCAAATGGACAGATTTCAGCGAGCTGGAAGTTTTTTCTTAAATAGCCGAAGATTTTATCTTAAAATACAAGAACTTTTCGTGGTTCTTGTCAATTTTTGTTGGTTTTCATCCAATGAACTTATTTCAGTCAGCTAGATCTTTCTTCTTCAAAGCAAAAAGATTTTATCTTCAAATACAAGAACTTTTCGTGGTTTTGATGGTTTTCAGCAAATGATCATATTTCAGTGAGCTGGAAGTTTTTTCCTTAATAGAGTAAGATTTTATCTTAAAATACAAGAACTTTTCGTGGTTCTTGTCAATTTTTGTTGGTTTTCATCTAATGAACTTATTTCAGTCAGCTGGATCTTTCTTCTTCAAAGCAAAAAGATTTTATCTTCAAATACAAGAACTTTTCGTGGTTTTGTTGGTTTTCAGCAAATGAACATATTTCAGCGAGCCAGAAGTTTTATCTTTAATAGCGTAAGATATTATCTTAAAATAGAAGAAGTTTTCGTGGTTCTTGTCAATTTTTGTTGGTTTTCATCGAATGAACTTATTTCAGTCAGCTAGATCTTTCTTCTTCAAAGAAAAAAGATTTTATCTTCAAATACAAGAACTTTTCGTGGTTTTGTTGGTTTTCAGCAAATGAACATATTTCAGCGAGCTGGGAGTTTTTTCTTCAATAGCGTAAGATTTTATCTTAAAATACAAGAACTTTTCGTGGTTCTTGTCAATTTTTGTTGGTTTTCATCGAATGAACTTATTTCAGTCAGTGAGATCTTTCTTCTTCAAAGCAAAAAGATTTTATCTTCAAATACAAGAACTTTTCGTGGTTTTGTTGGTTTTCAGCAAATGAACATATTTCAGCGAGCCAGAAGTTTTTTCTTCAATAGCGTAAGATATTATCTTAAAATACAAGAAGTTTTCGTGGTTCTTGTCAATTTTTGTTGCTTTTCATCTAATGAACTTATTTCAGTCAGCCAGATCTTTCTTCTTCAAAGCAAAAAGATTCTATCTTCAAATACAAGAACTTTTCGTGGTTTTGTTGGTTTTCAGCAAATGAACATATTGCAGTGAGCTGGGAGTTTATTGTTGGTTTTCATCTGATGAACTTATTTCAGTCAGCTAGATCTTTCTTCTTCAAAGCAAAAAGATTTTATCTTCAAATACAAGAACTTTTCGTGGTTTTGATGGTTTTCAGCAAATGAACATATTTCAGCGAGCTGGAAGTTTTTTCCTTCATAGAGTAAGATTTTATCTTAAAATACAAGAACTTTTCGTGGTTCTTGTCAATTTTTGTTGGTTTTCATCTAATGAACTTATTTCAGTCAGCTAGATCTTTCTTCTTCAAAGCAAAAAGATTTTATCTTCAAATACAAGAACTTTTCGTGGTTTTGATGGTTTTCTGCAAATGAACATATTTCAGCGACCTGGAAGTTTTTTCCTGAATAGAGTAAGATTTTATCTTAAAATACAAGAACTTTTCGTGGTTCTTGTCAATTTTTGTTGCTTTTCATCTAATGAACTTATTTCAGTCAGCTGGATCTTTCTTCTTCAAAGCAAAAAGATTTTATCTTCAAATACAAGAACTTTTCGTGGTTTTGATGGTTTTCAGCAAATAAACATATTTCAGCGAGCCAGAAGTTTTTTCTTTAATAGAGTAAGATATTATCATAAAATACATGAAGTTTTCGTGGTTCTTGTCAATTTTTGTTGGTTTTCATCTGATGAACTTATTTCAGTCAGCTAGATCTTTCTTCTTCAAAGCAAAAAGATTTTATCTTCAAATACAAGAACTTTTCGTGGTTTTGATGGTTTTCAGCAAATAAACATATTTCAGCGAGCCAGAAGTTTTTTCTTTAATAGAGTAAGATATTATCATAAAATACATGAAGTTTTCGTGGTTCTTGTCAATTTTTGTTGGTTTTCATCTAATGAACTTATTTCAGTCAGCGAGATCTTTCTTCTTCAAAGCAAAAAGATTTTATCTTCAAATACAAGAACTTTTCGTGGTTGTGATGGTTTTCAGCAAATGGACAGATTTCAGCGAGCTGGAAGTTTTTTCTTAAATAGCCTAAGATTTTATCTTAAAATACAAGAACTTTTCGTGGTTCTTGTCAATTTTTGTTGGTTTTCATCTAATGAACATATTTCAGTCAGCTAGATCTTTCTTCTTCAAAGCAAAAAGATTTTATCTTCAAATACAAGAACTTTTCGTGGTTTTGATGGTTTTCAGCAAATGATCATATTTCAGCGAGCTGGAAGTTTTTTCCTTAATAGAGTAAGATTTTATCTTAAAATACAAGAACTTTTCGTGGTTCTTGTCAATTTTTGTTGGTTTTCATCTAATGAACTTATTTCAGTCAGCTGGATCTTTCTTCTTCAAAGCAAAAAGATTTTATCTTCAAATACAAGAACTTTTCGTGGTTTTGTTGGTTTTCAGCAAATGAACATATTTCAGCGAGCCAGAAGTTTTTATCTTTAATAGCGTAAGATATTATCTTAAAATAGAAGAAGTTTTCGTGGTTCTTGTCAATTTTTGTTGGTTTTCATCGAATGAACTTATTTCAGTCAGCGAGATCTTTCTTCTTCAAAGAAAAAAGATTTTATCTTCAAATACAAGAACTTTTCGTGGTTTTGTTGGTTTTCAGCAAATGAACATATTTCAGCGAGCTGGGAGTTTTTTCTTCAATAGCGTAAGATTTTATCTTAAAATACAAGAACTTTTCGTGGTTCTTGTCAATTTTTGTTGGTTTTCATCTAATGAACTTATTTCAGTCAGCGAGATCTTTCTTCTTCAAAGCAAAAAGATTTTATCTTCAAATACAAGAACTTTTCGTGGTTTTGATGGTTTTCAGCAAATTAACATATTTCAGCGAGCTGGAAGTTTTTTCCTGAATAGAGTAAGATTTTATCTTAAAATACAAGAACTTTTCGTGGTTCTTGTCAATTTTTGTTGGTTTTCATCTAATGAACTTATTTCAGTCAGCTAGATCTTTCTTCTTCAAAGCAAAAAGATTTTATCTTCAAATACAAGAACTTTTCGTTGTTTTGATGGTTTTCAGGAAATGAACATATTTCAGCGAGCTGGAAGTTTTTTCCTTAATAGAGTAAGCTTCTATCTTAAAATACAAGAACTTTTCGTGGTTCTTGTCAATTTTTGTTGGTTTTCATCGAATGAACTTATTTCAGTCAGCTGGATCTTTCTTCTTCAAAGCAAAAAGATTTTATCTTCAAATACAAGAACTTTTCGTGGTTTTGATGGTTTTCAGCAAATGAACATATTTCAGCGAGCTGGAAGTTTTTTCTTTAATAGCCTAAGATTTTATCTTAAAATACAAGAACTTTTCGTGGTTCTTGTCAATTTTTGTTGGTTTTCATCTAATGAACTTATTTCAGTCAGCTAGATCTTTCTTCTTCAAAGCAAAAAGATTTTATCTTCAAATACAAGAACTTTTCGTGGTTTTGATGGTTTTCAGCAAATGATCATATTTCAGCGAGCTGGAAGTTTTTTCCTTAATAGAGTAAGATTTTATCTTAAAATACAAGAACTTTTCGTGGTTCTTGTCAATTTTTGTTGGTTTTCATCTAATGAACTTATTTCAGTCAGCTAGATCTTTCTTCTTCAAAGCAAAAAGATTTTATCTTCAAATACAAGAACTTTTCGTGGCTTTGTTGGTTTTCAGCAAATGAACATATTTCAGCGAGCTGGGAGTTTTTTCTTCAATAGCGTAAGATTTTATCTTAAAATACAAGAACTTTTTGTGGTTCTTGTCAATTTTTGTTGGTTTTCATCTAATGAACTTATTTCAGTCAGCTAGATCTTTCTTCTTCAAAGCAAAAAGATTTTATCTTCAAATACAAGAACCTTTCGTTGTTTTGATGGTTTTCAGGAAATGAACATATTTCAGCGAGCTGGAAGTTTTTTCCTTAATAGAGTAAGATTTTATCTTAAAATACAAGAACTTTTCGTGGTTCTTGTCAATTTTTGTTGGTTTTCATCTAATGAACTTATTTCAGTCAGCTAGATCTTTCTTCTTCAAAGCAAAAAGATTTTATCTTCAAATACAAGAACTTTTCGTGGTTTTGATGGTTTTCAGCAAATGATCATATTTCAGCGAGCTGGAAGTTTTTTCCTTAATAGAGTAAGATTTTATCTTAAAATACAAGAACTTTTCGTGGTTCTTGTCAATTTTTGTTGGTTTTCATCTAATGAACTTATTTCAGTCAGCTGGATCTTTCTTCTTCAAAGCAAAAAGATGTTATCTTCAAATACAAGAACTTTTCGTGGTTTTGATGGTTTTCAGCAAATGAACATATTTCAGCGAGCTGGAAGTTTTTTCCTTAATAGAGTAAGATTTTATCTTATAATACAAGAACATTTCGTGGTTCTTGTCAATTTTTGTTGGTTTTCATCTAATGAACTTATTTCAGTCAGCTCGATCTTTCTTCTTCAAAGCAAAAAGATTTTATCTTCAAATACAAGAACTTTTCGTGGTTTTGATGGTTTTCAGCAAATGAACATATTTCAGCGAGCTGGGAGTTTTTTCCTGAATAGAGCAATATTTTATCTTAAAATACAAGAACTTTTCGTGGTTCTTGTCAATTTTTGTTGGTTTCCATCTAATGAACTTATTTCAGTCAGCTAGATCTTTCTTCTTCAAAGCAAAAAGATTTTATCTTCAAATACAAGAACTTTTCGTGGTTTTGTTGGTTTTCAGCAAATGAACAGATTTCAGCGAGCTGGAAGTTTTTTCTTTAATAGCCTAAGATTTTATCTTAAAATACAAGAACTTTTCGTGGTTCTTGTAAATTTTTGTTGGTTTTCATCCAATGAACTTATTTCAGTCAGCTGGATCTTTCTTCTTCAAAGCAAAAAGATTTTATCTTCAAATACAAGAACTTTTCGTGGTTTTGATGGTTTTCAGCAAATGAACATATTTCAGCGAGCTGGAAGTTTTTTCCTTCATAGAGTAAGATTTTATCTTAAAATACAAGAACTTTTCGTGGTTCTTGTCAATTTTTGTTGGTTTTCATCTAATGAACTTATTTCAGTCAGCTAGATCTTTCTTCTTCAAAGCAAAAAGATTTTATCTTCAAATACAAGAACTTTTCGTGGTTTTGATGGTTTTCTGCAAATGAACATATTTCAGCGACCTGGAAGTTTTTTCCTTAATAGAGTAAGATTTTATCTTAAAATACAAGAACTTTTCGTGGTTCTTGTCAATTTTTGTTGCTTTTCATCTAATGAACTTATTTCAGTCAGCTGGATCTTTCTTCTTCAAAGCAAAAAGATTTTATCTTCAAATACAAGAACTTTTCGTGGTTTTGATGGTTTTCAGCAAATAAACATATTTCAGCGAGCCAGAAGTTTTTTCTTTAATAGAGTAAGATATTATCATAAAATACATGAAGTTTTCGTGGTTCTTGTCAATTTTTGTTGGTTTTCATCTAATGAACTTATTTCAGTCAGCTAGATCTTTCTTCTTCAAAGCAAAAAGATTTTATCTTCAAATACAAGAACTTTTCATGGTTTTGATGGTTTTCAGCAAATGAACATATTTCAGCCAGCTGGGAGTTTTTTCTTCAATAGCGTAAGATTTTATCTTAAAATACAAGAACTTTTCGTGGTTCTTGTCAATTTTTGTTGGTTTTCATCTAATGAACTTATTTCAGTCAGCTAGATCTTTCTTCTTCAAAGCAAAAAGATTTTATCTTCAAATACAAGAACTTTTCGTGGTTTTGATGGTTTTCAGCAAATGAACATATTTCAGCGAGCTGGAAGTTTTTTCCTGAATAGAGTAAGATTTTATCTTAAAATACAAGAACTTTTCGTGGTTCTTGTCAATTTTTGTTGGTTTTCATCTAATGAACTTATTTCAGTCAGCTAGATCTTTCTTCTTCAAAGCAAAAAGATTTTATCTTCAAATACAAGAACTTTTCGTTGTTTTGATGGTTTTCAGGAAATGAACATATTTCAGCGAGCTGGAAGTTTTTTCCTTAATAGAGTAAGATTTTATCTTAAAATACAAGAACTTTTCGTGGTTCTTGTCAATTTTTGTTGGTTTTCATCTAATGAACTTATTTCAGTCAGCTAGATCTTTCTTCTTCAAAGCAAAAAGATTTTATCTTCAAAAACAAGAACTTTTCGTGGTTTTGATGGTTTTCAGCAAATGATCATATTTCAGCGAGCTGGAAGTTTTTTCCTTAATAGAGTAAGATTTTATCTTAAAATACAAGAACTTTTCGTGGTTCTTGTCAATTTTTGTTGGTTTTCATCTAATGAACTTATTTCAGTCAGCTAGATCTTTCTTCTTCAAAGCAAAAAGATTTTATCTTCAAATACAAGAACTTTTCGTGGTTTTGATGGTTTTCAGCAAATGAACATATTTCAGCGAGCTGGAAGTTTTTTCCTTCATAGAGTAAGATTTTATCTTAAAATACAAGAACTTTTCGTGGTTCTTGTAAATTTTTGTTGGTTTTCATCTAATGAACTTATTTCAGTCAGCTAGATCTTTCTTCTTCAAAGCAAAAAGATTTTATCTTCAAATACAAGAACTTTTCGTGGTTTTGATGGTTTTCTGCAAATGAACATATTTCACCGACCTGGAAGTTTTTTCCTTAATAGAGTAAGATTTTATCTTAAAATACAAGAACTTTTCGTGGTTCTTGTCAATTTTTGTTGCTTTTCATCTAATGAACTTATTTCAGTCAGCTGGATCTTTCTTCTTCAAAGCAAAAAGATTTTATCTTCAAATACAAGAACTTTTCGTGGTTTTGATGGTTTTCAGCAAATAAACATATTTCAGCGAGCCAGAAGTTTTTTCTTTAATAGAGTAAGATATTATCATAAAATACATGAAGTTTTCGTGGTTCTTGTCAAATTTTGTTGGTTTTCATCTCATGAACTTATTTCAGTCAGCTAGATCTTTCTTCTTCAAAGCAAAAAGATTTTATCTTCAAGTACAAGAACCTTTCGTGGTTTTGATGGTTTTCAGCAAATGAACATATTTCAGCGAGCTGGAAGTTTTTTCCTTAATAGAGTAAGATTTTATCTTAAAATACAAGAACTTTTCGTGGTTCTTGTCAATTTTTGTTGGTTTTCATCTAATGAACTTATTTCAGTCAGCTAGATCTTTCTTCTTCAAAGAAAAAAGATTTTATCTTCAAATACAAGAACTTTTCGTGGTTTTGTTGGTTTTCAGCAAATGAACATATTTCAGCGAGCTGGGAGTTTTTTCTTCAATAGCGTAAGATTTTATCTTAAAATACAAGAACTTTTCGTGGTTCTTGTCAATTTTTGTTGGTTTTCATCGAATGAACTTATTTCAGTCAGCTAGATCTTTCTTCTTCAAAGCAAAAAGATTTTATCTTCAAATACAAGAACTTTTCGTGGTTTTGATGGTTTTCAGCAAATGAACATATTTCAGCGAGCTGGAAGTTTTTTCCTGAATAGAGTAAGATTTTATCTTAAAATACAAGAACTTTTCATGGTTCTTGTCAATTTTTGTTGGTTTTCATCGAATGAACTTATTTCAGTCAGCTAGATCTTTCTTCTTCAAAGCAAAAAGATTTTATCTTCAAATACAAGAACTTTTCGTGGTTTTGATGGTTTTCAGCAAATGAACAGATTTCAGCGAGCTGGAAGTTTTTTCTTTAATAGCCTATGATTTTATCTTAAAATACAAGAACGTTTCGTGGTTCTTGTCAATTTTTGTTGGTTTTCATCTAATGAACTTATTTCAGTCAGCTAGATCTTACTTCTTCAAAGCAAAAAGATTTTATCTTCAAATACAAGAACTTTTCTTTGTTTTGATGGTTTTCAGGAAATGAACATATTTCAGCGAGCTGGAAGTTTTTTCCTCAATAGAGTAAGATTTTACCTTAAAATACAAGAAATTTTCGTGGTTCTTGTCAATTTTTGTTGGTTTTCAAAAATTGACAAGAACCACGAAAACTTCTTGTATTTTATGATAAAATCTTACGCTATTAAAGAAAAAACTTCCAGCTCGCTGAAATATGTTCATTTGCTGAAAACCATCAAAACCACGAAAAGTTCTTGTATTTCAAGATAAAATCTTTTTGCTTTGAAGAAGAAAGATCCAGCTGACTGAAATAAGTTAATTAGATGAAAACCAACAAAATTTGACAAGAACCACGAAAACTTCTTGTATTTTAAGATAATATCTTACGCTATTAAAGATAAAACTTCTGGCTCGCTGAAATATGTTCATTTGCTGAAAACCAACAAAACCACGAAAAGTTCTTGTATTTGAAGATAAAATCTTTTTGCTTTGAAGAAGAAAGATCTAGCTGACTGAAATAAGTTAATTAGATGAAAACCAACAAAATTTGACAATCACCACGAAAACTTCTTGTATTTTAAGATAAAATCTTACGCTATTAAAGAAAAAACTCCCAGCTCGCTGAAATCTGTTCATTTGCTGAAAACCAACAAAACCACGAAAAGTTCTTGTATTTGAAGATAAAATCTTTTTTCTTTGAAGAAGAAAGATCCAGCTGACTGAAATAAGTTCATGAGATGAAAACCAACAAAAATTGACAAGAACCACGAAAAGTTCTTGTATTTTAAGATAAAATCTTACTCTATCAAGGAAAAAACTTCCAGCTCGCTGAAATATGTTCATTTGCTGAAAACCATCAAAACCACGAAAAGTTCTTGTATTTGAAGATAAAATCTTTTTGCTTTGAAGAAGAAAGATACAGCTGACTGAAATAAGTTCATTAGATGAAAACCAACAAAAATTGACAAGAACCACGAAAAGTTCTTGTATTTTAAGATAAAATCTTACTCTATTAAGGAAAAAACTTCCAGCTCGCTGAAATCTGTTCATTTGCTGAAAACCATCAAAACCACGAAAAGTTCTTGTATTTGAAGATAAAAATCTTTTTGCTTTGAAGAAGAAAGATCTAGCTGACTGAAATACGTTCATTAGATGAAAACCAACAAAAATTGACAAGAACCACGAAAAGTTCTTGTATTTTAAGATAAAATCTGACTCCATTAAGGAAAAAACTTCCAGCTCGCTGAAATATGTTCATTTGCTGAAAACCATCAAAACCACGAAAAGTTCTTGTATTTGAAGATAAAATCTTTTTGCTTTGAAGAAGAAAGATCCAGCTGACTGAAATAAGTTCATTAGATGAAAACCAACAAAAATTGACAAGAAACACGAAAAGTTCTTGTATTTTAAGATAAAATCTTACTCTATTAAGGAAAAAACTTCCAGCTCGCTGAAATATGTTCATTTGCTGAAAACCAACAAAACCACGAAAAGTTCTTGTATTTGAAGATAAAATCTTTTTGCTTTGAAGAAGAAAGATCCAGCTGACTGAAATCAGTTCATTAGATGAAAACCAACAAAAATTGACAAGAACCACGAAAAGTTCTTGTATTTTGAGATAAAATCTTACACTATTAAGGAAAAAACTTCCAGCTCGCTGAAATATGTTCATTTGCTGAAAACCATCAAAACCACCAAAAGTTCTTGTATTTGAAGATAAAATCTTTTTGCTTTGAAGAAGAAAGATCCAGCTGACTGAAGTAAGTTCATTAGATGAAAACCAACAAAAATTGACAAGAACCACGAAAAGTTCTTGTATTTTAAGATAAAATCTTACTCTATTAAGGAAAAAACTTCCAGCTCGCTGAAATATGTTCATTTGCTGAAAACCATCAAAACCACGAAAAGTTCTTGTATTTGAAGATAAAATCATTTTGCTTTGAAGAAGAAAGATCGAGCTGACTGAAATAAGTTCATTAGATGAAAACCAACAAAAATTGACAAGAACCACGAAAAGTTCTTGTATTTTAAGATAAAAATTTACTCTATTAAGGAAAAAACTTCCAGCTCGCTGAATGATGTTCATTTGCTGAAAACCATCAAAACCACGAAAAGTTCTTGTATTTGAAGATAAAATCTTTTTGCTTTGAAGAAGAAAGATCCAGCTGACTGAAATAAGTTCATTAGATGAAAACCAACAAAAATTGACAAGAACCACGAAAAGTTCTTGTATTTTAAGATAAAATCTTGCTCTATTAAGGAAAAAACTTCCAGCTCGCTGAAATCTGTTCATTTGCTGAAAACCAACAAAACCACCAAAAGTTCTTGTATTTGAAGATAAAATCTTTTTGCTTTGAAGAAGAAAGATCTAGCTGACTGAAATAAGTTCATTAGATGAAAACCAACAAAAATTGACAAGAACCACGAAAAGTTCTTGTATTTTAAGATAAAATCTTAGGCAATTAAAGAAAAAACTTCCAGCTCGCTGAAATCTGTTCATTTGCTGAAAACCATCAAAACCACGAAAAGTTCTTGTATTTGAAGATAAAATCTTTTTGCTTTGAAGAAGAAAGATCTAGCTGACTGAAATAAGTTCATTAGATCAAAACCAACAAAAATAGACAAGAACCACGAAAAGTTCTTGTATTTTAAGATAAAATCTTACTCTATTCAGGAAAAAACTTCCAACTCGCTGAAATATGTTCATTTGCTGAAAACCATCAAAACGACGAAAAGTTCTTGTATTTGAAGATAAAATCTTTTTGCTTTGAAGAAGAAAGATCTAGCTGACTGAAATAAGTTCATTCGATGAAAACCAACAAAATTTGACAAGAACCACGAAAACTTCTTGTATTTTAAGATAATATCTTACGCTATTAAAGAAAAAACTTCTGGCTCGCTGAAATATGTTCATTTGCTGAAAACCAACAAAACCACGAAAAGTTCTTGTATTTGAAGATAAAATCTTTTTGCTTTGAAGAAGTAAGATCCAGCTGACTGAAATAAGTTCATTTGATGAAAACCAACAAAAATTGACAAGAACCACGAAAAGTTCTTGTATTTCAAGATAAAATCTTACTCTATTAAGGAAAAAACTTCCAGCTCGCTGAAATATGTTCATTTGCTGAAAACCATCAAAACCACGAAAAGTTCTTGTATTTGAAGATAAAATCTTTTTGCTTTGAAGAAGAAAGATCCAGCTGACTGAAATAAGTTCATTAGATGAAAACCAACAAAAATTGACAAGAACCACGAAAAGTTCTTGTATTTTAAGATAAAATCTTACTCTATTAAGGAAAAAACTTCCAGCTCGCTGAAATATGTTCATTTGCTGAAAACCATCAAAACCACGAAAAGTTCTTGTATTTGAAGATAAAATCTTTTTGCTTTGAAGAAGAAAGATCCAGCTGACTGAAATAAGTTCATCAGATGAAAACCAACAAAAATTGACAAGAACCACGAAAAGTTCTTGTATTTTAAGATAAAATCTTACTCTATTAAGGAAAAAACTTCCAGCTCACTGAAATCTGTTCATTTGATGAAAACCAACAAAACCACCAAAAGTTCTTGTATTTGAAGATAAAATATTTTTGCTTTGAAGAAGAAAGATCTAGCTGACTGAAATAAGTTCATTAGATGAAAACCAACAAAAATTGACAAGAACCACGAAAAGTTCTTGTATTTTAAGACAAAATCTTAGGCTATTAAAGAAAAAACTTCCAGCTCGCTGAAATCTGTTCATTTGCTGAAAACCATCAAAACCACGAAAAGTTCTTGTATTTGAAGATAAAATCTTTTTGCTTTGAAGAAGAAAGATCTAGCTGACTGAAATAAGTTCATTAGATGAAAACCAACAAAAATTGACAAGAACCACGAAAAGTTCTTGTATTTTAAGATAAAATCTTACTCTATTCAGGAAAAAACTTCCAGCTCGCTGAAATATGTTCATTTGCTGAAAACCATCAAAACCACGAAAAGTTCTTGTATTTGAAGATAAAATCTTTTTGCTTTGAAGAAGAAAGATCTAGCTGACTGAAATAAGTTCATGAGATGAAAACCAACAAAAATTGACAAGAACCACGAAAAGTTCTTGTATTTTAAGATAAAATCTTACGCTATTAAAGAAAAAACTCCCAGCTCGCTGAAATATGTTCATTTGCTGAAAACCAACAAAACCACGAAAAGTTCTTGTATTTGAAGATAAAATCTTTTTTCTTTGAAGAAGAAAGATCCAGCTGACTGAAATAAGTTCATTAGATGAAAACCAACAAAAATTGACAAGAAACACGAAAAGTTCTTGTATTTTAAGATAAAATCTTACTCTATTAAGGAAAAAACTTCCAGCTCGCTGAAATATGTTAATTTGCTGAAAACCAACAAAACCACGAAAAGTTCTTGTATTTGAAGATAAAATCTTTTTGCTTTGAAGAAGAAAGATCCAGCTGACTGAAATAAGTTCATTCGATGAAAACCAACAAAAATTGACAAGAACCACGAAAAGTTCTTGTATTTTAAGATAAAATCTTGCTCTATGAAGGAAAAAACTTCCAGCTCGCTGAAATCTGTTCATTTGCTGAAAACCAACAAAACCACCAAAAGTTCTTGTATTTGAAGATAAAATCTTTTTGCTTTGAAGAAGAAAGATCTAGCTGACTGAAATAAGTTCATTAGATGAAAACCAACAAAAATTGACAAGAACCACGAAAAGTTCTTGTATTTTAAGACAAAATCTTAGGCAATTAAAGAAAAAACTTCCAGCTCGCTGAAATCTGTTCATTTGCTGAAAACCATCAAAACCACGAAAAGTTCTTGTATTTGAAGATAAAATCTTTTTGCTTTGAAGAAGAAAGATCCAGCTGACTGAAATAAGTTCATTAGATGAAAACCAACAAAAATTGACAAGAACCACGAAAAGTTCTTGTATTTTAAGATAAAATCTTACTCTATTCAGGAAAAAACTTCCAGCTCGCTGAAATATGTTCATTTGCTGAAAACCATCAAAACCACGAAAAGTTCTTGTATTTGAAGATAAAATCTTTTTGCTTTGAAGAAGAAAGATCTAGCTGACTGAAATAAGTTAATTAGATGAAAACCAACAAAAATTGACAAGAACCACGAAAAGTTCTTGTATTTTAACATAAAATCTTAGGCAATTAAAGAAAAAACTTGCAGCTCGCTGAAATCTGTTCATTTGCTGAAAACCATCAAAACCACGAAAAGTTCTTGTATTTGAAGATAAAATCTTTTTGCTTTGAAGAAGAAAGATCTAGCTGACTGAAATAAGTTCATTCGATGAAAACCAACAAAAATTGACAAGAACCACGAAAAGTTCTTGAATTTTAAGATAAAATCTTACTCTATTCAGGAAAAAACTTCCAGCTCGCTGAAATATGTTCATTTGCTGAAAACCATCAAAACCACGAAAAGTTCTTGTATTTGAAGATAAAATCTTTTTGCTTTGAAGAAGAAAGATCTAGCTGACTGAAATAAGTTCATTAGATGAAAACCAACAAAAATTGACAAGAACCACGAAAAGTTCTTGTATTTTAAGATAAAATCTTACGCTATTAAAGAAAAAACTCCCAGCTCGCTGAAATATGTTCATTTGCTGAAAACCAACAAAACCACGAAAAGTTCTTGTATTTGAAGATAAAATCTTTTTTCTTTGAAGAAGAAAGATCTAGCTGACTGAAATAAGTTCATTAGATGAAAACCAACAAAAATTGACAAGAACCACGAAAAGTTCTTGTCTTTGAAGATAAAATCTTACTCTATTAAGGAAAAAACTTCCAGTTCGCTGAATTATGTTCATTTGCTGAAAACCAACAAAACCACCAAAAGTTCTTGTATTTGAAGATAAAATCTTTTTGCTTTGAAGAAGAAAGATCGAGCTGACTGAAATTAGTTCATCAGATGAAAACCAACAAAAATTGACAAGAACCACGAAAAGTTCGTGTATTTTAAGACAAAATCTTAGGCTATTAAAGAAAAAACTTCCAGCTCGCTGAAATCTGTTCATTTGCTGAAAACCATCAAAACCACGAAAAGTTCTTGTATTTGAAGATAAAATCTTTTTGCTTTGAAGAAGAAAGATCTAGCTGACTGAAATAAGTTCATTGGATGAAAACCAACTAAAATTGACAAGAACCACGAAAAGTTCTTGTATTTTAAGACAAAATCTTAGGCTATTAAAGAAAAAACTTCCAGCTCGCTGAAATCTGTTCATTTGCTGAAAACCATCAAAACCACGAAAAGTTCTTGGATTTGAAGATAAAATCTTTTTGCTTTGAAGAAGAAAGATCGAGCTGACTGAAATAAGTTCATTAGATGAAAACCAACAAAAATTGACAAGAACCACGAAAAGTTCTTGTATTTTAAGATAAAATCTTACTCTATTCAGGAAAAAACTTCCAGCTCGCTGAAATATGTTCATTTGCTGAAAACCATCAAAACCACGAAAAGTTCTTGTATTTGAAGATAAAATCTTTTTGCTTTGAAGAAGAAAGATCTAGCTGACTGAAATAAGTTCATTAGATGAAAACCAACAAAAATTGACAAGAACCACGAAAAGTTCTTGTATTTTAAGATAAAATCTTAGGCAATTAAAGAAAAAACTTGCAGCTCGCTGAAATCTGTTCATTTGCTGAAAACCATCAAAACCACGAAAAGTTCTTGTATTTGAAGATAAAATCTTTTTGCTTTGAAGAAGAAAGATCTAGCTGACTGAAATAAGTTAATTCGATGAAAACCAACAAAAATTGACAAGAACCACGAAAAGTTCTTGAATTTTAAGATAAAATCTTACTCGATTCAGGAAAAAACTTCCAGCTCGCTGAAATATGTTCATTTGCTGAAAACCATCAAAACCACGAAAAGTTCTTGTATTTGAAGATAAAATCTTAGGCAATTAAAGAAAAAACTTGCAGCTCGCTGAAATCTGTTCATTTGCTGAAAACCATCAAAACCACGAAAAGTTCTTGTATTTGAAGATAAAATCTTTTTGCTTTGAAGAAGAAAGATCTAGCTGACTGAAATAAGTTCATTAGATGAAAACCAACAAAAATTGACAAGAACCACGAAAAGTTCTTGTATTTTAAGATAAAATCTTACGCTATTAAAGAAAAAACTCCCAGCTCGCTGAAATATGTTCATTTGCTGAAAACCAACAAAACCACGAAAAGTTCTTGTATTTGAAGATAAAATCTTTTTTCTTTGAAGAAGAAAGATCTAGCTGACTGAAATAAGTTCATTAGATGAAAACCAACAAAAATTGACAAGAACCACGACAAGTTCTTGTATTTTAAGATAAATTCTTACTCTATTAAGGAAAAAACTTCCAGCTTGCTGAAATATGTTCATTTGCTGAAAACCATCAAAACCACGAAAAGTTCTTGTATTTGAAGATAAAATATTTTTGCTTTGAAGAAGAAAGATCTAGCTGACTGAAATAAGTTCATTAGATGAAAACCAACAAAAATTGACAAGAACCACGAAAAGTTCTTGTATTTTAAGATAAAATCTTACTCGATTAAGGAAAAAACTTCCAGTTCGCTGAATTATGTTCATTTGCTGAAAACCAACAAAACCACCAAAAGTTCTTGTATTTGAAGATAAAATCTTTTTGCTTTGAAGAAGAAAGATCTCGCTGACTGAAATTAGTTCATTAGATGAAAACCAACAAAAATTGACAAGAACCACGAAAAGTTCGTGTATTTTAAGACAAAATCTTAGGCTATTAAAGAAAAAACTTCCAGCTCGCTGAAATCTGTTCATTTGCTGAAAACCATCAAAACCACGAAAAGTTCTTGTATTTGAAGATAAAATCATTTTGCTTTGAAGAAGAAAGATCTAGCTGACTGAAATAAGTTCATTAGATGAAAACCAACAAAAATTGACAAGAACCACGAAAAGTTCTTGTATTTTAAGATAAAATCTTACTCTATTCAGGAAAAAACTTCCAGCTCGCTGAAATATGTTCATTTGCTGAAAACCATCAAAACCACGAAAAGTTCTTGTATTTGAAGATAAAATCTTTTTGCTTTGAAGAAGAAAGATCTAGCTGACTGAAATAAGTTCATCAGATGAAAACCAACAAAAATTGACAAGAACCACGAAAAGTTCTTGTATTTTAAGATAAAATCTTACTCTCTTAAGGAAAAAACTTCCAGCTCGCTGAAATCTGTTCATTTGCTGAAAACCATCAAAACCACGAAAAGTTGTTGTATTTGAAGATAAAATCATTTTGCTTTGAAGAAGAAAGATCTAGCTGACTGAAATAAGTTCATTAGATGAAAACCAACAAAAATTGACAAGAACCACGAAAAGTTCTTGTATTTTAAGACAAAATCTTACTCTATTAAGGAAACAACTTCCAGCTCGCTGAAAGATGTTCATTTGCTGAAAACCATCAAAACCACGAAAAGTTCTTGTATTTGAAGATAAAATCTTTTTGCTTTGAAGAAGAAAGATCCAGCTGACTGAAATAAGTTCATTAGATGAAAACCAACAAAAATTGACAAGAACCACGAAAAGTTCTTGTATTTTAAGATAAAATCTTACTCTATTAAGGAAAAAACTTCCAGCTCGCTGAAATCTGTTCATTTGCTGAAAACCAACAAAACCACCAAAAGTTCTTGTATTTGAAGATAAAATCTTTTTGCTTTGAAGAAGAAAGATCTAGCTGACTGAAATAAGTTCATTAGATGAAAACCAACAAAAATTGACAAGAACCACGAAAAGTTCTTGTATTTTAAGATAAAATCTTAAGCAATTAAAGAAAAAACTTCCAGCTCGCTGAAATCTGTTCATTTGCTGAAAACCATCAAAACCACGAAAAGTTCTTGTATTTGAAGATAAAATCTTTTTGCTTTGAAGAAGAAAGATCTAGCTGACTGAAATAAGTTCATTCGATGAAAACCAACAAAAATAGACAAGAACCACGAAAAGTTCTTGTATTTTAAGATAAAATCTTACTCTATTCAGGAAAAAACTTCCAGCTCGCTGAAATATGTTCATTTGCTGAAAACCATCAAAACCACGAAAAGTTCTTGTATTTGAAGATAAAATCTTTTTGCTTTGAAGAAGAAAGATCTAGCTGACTGAAATAAGTTCATTCGATGAAAACCAACAAAATTTGACAAGAACCGCGAAAACGTCTTGTATTTTAAGATAATATCTTACGCTATTAAAGAAAAAACTTCTGGCTCGCTGAAATATGTTCATTTGCTGAAAACCAACAAAACCACGAAAAGTTCTTGTATTTGAAGATAAAATCTTTTTGCTTTGAAGAAGAAAGATCCAGCTGACTGAAATAAGTTCATTAGATGAAAACCAACAAAAATTGACAAGAACCACGAAAAGTTCTTGTATTTTAAGATAAAATCTTACTCTATTAAGGAAAAAACTTCCAGCTCATTGAAATATGTTCATTTGCTGAAAACCATCAAAACCACGAAAAGTTCTTGTATTTGAAGATAAAATCTTTTTGCTTTGAAGAAGAAAGATCTAGCTGACTGAAATAAGTTCATTAGATGAAAACCAACAAAAATTGACAAGAACCACGAAAAGTTCTTGTATTTTAAGATAAAATCTTACTCTATTAAGGAAAAAACTTCCAGCTCGCTGAAATCTGTTCATTTGATGAAAACCAACAAAACCACCAAAAGTTCTTGTATTTGAACATAAAATATTTTTGCTTTGAAGAAGAAAGATCTAGCTGACTGAAATAAGTTCATTGGATGAAAACCAACAAAAATTGACAAGAACCACGAAAAGTTCTTGTATTTTAAGACAAAATCTTAGGCTATTAAAGAAAAAACTTCCAGCTCGCTGAAATCTGTTCATTTGCTGAAAACCATCAAAACCACGAAAAGTTCTTGTATTTGAAGATAAAATCTTTTTGCTTTGAAGAAGAAAGATCTCGCTGACTGAAATAAGTTCATTAGATGAAAACCAACAAAAATTGACAAGAACCACGAAAAGTTCTTGTATTTTAAGATAAAATCTTACGCTATTAAAGAACAAACTCCCAGCTCGCTGAAATATGTTCATTTGCTGAAAACCAACAAAACCACGAAAAGTTCTTGTATTTGAAGATAAAATCTTTTTTCTTTGAAGAAGAAAGATCCAGCTGACTGAAATAAGTTCATTAGATGAAAACCAACAAAAATTGACAAGAAACACGAAAAGTTCTTGTATTTTAAGATAAAATCTTACTCTATTAAGGAAAAAACTTCCAGCTCGCTGAAATATGTTAATTTGCTGAAAACCAACAAAACCACGAAAAGTTCTTGTATTTGAAGATAAAATCTTTTTGCTTTGAAGAAGAAAGATCCAGCTGACTGAAATAAGTTCATTAGATGAAAACCAACAAAAATTGACAAGAACCACGAAAAGTTCGTGTATTTTAAGACAAAATCTTAGGCTATTAAAGAAAAAACTTCCAGCTCGCTGAAATCTGTTCATTTGCTGAAAACCATCAAAACCACGAAAAGTTCTTGTATTTGAAGATAAAATCATTTTGCTTTGAAGAAGAAAGATCTAGCTGACTGAAATAAGTTCATTAGATGAAAACCAACAAAAATTGACAAGAACCACGAAAAGTTCTTGTATTTTAAGATAAAATCTTACTCTATTAAGGAAAAAACTTCCAGCTCGCTGAAATATGTTCATTTGCTGAAAACCAACAAAACCACGAAAAGTTCTTGTATTTGAAGATAAAATCTTTTTGCTTTGAAGAAGAAAGATCCAGCTGACTGAAATAAGTTCATTAGATGAAAACCAACAAAAATTGACAAGAACCACGAAAAGTTCTTGTATTTTAAGATAAAATCTTACTCGATTAAGGAAAAAACTTCCAGCTCGCTGAAATATGTTCATTTGCTGAAAACCATCAAAACCACGAAAAGTTCTTGTATTTGAAGATAAAATCTTTTTGCTTTGAAGAAGAAAGATCTAGCTGACTGAAATAAGTTCATTAGATGAAAACCAACAAAAATTGACAAGAACCACGAAAAGTTCTTGTATTTTAAGATAAAATCTTACGCTATTAAAGAAAAAACTCCCAGCTCGCTGAAATATGTTCATTTGCTGAAAAACAACAAAACCACGAAAAGTTCTTGTATTTGAAAATAAAATCTTTTTTCTTTGAAGAAGAAAGATCCAGCTGACTGAAATAAGTTCATTGGATGAAAACCAACAAAAATTGACAAGAACCACGAAAAGTTCTTGTATTTTAAGATAAAATCTTACTCTATTAAGGAAAAAACTTCCAGCTCGCTGAAATCTGTTCATTTGATGAAAACCAACAAAACCACCAAAAGTTCTTGTATTTGAAGATAAAATATTTTTGCTTTGAAGAAGAAAGATCTAGCTGACTGAAATAAGTTCATTAGATGAAAACCAACAAAAATTGACAAGAACCACGAAAAGTTCTTGTATTTTAAGACAAAATCTTAGGCTATTAAAGAAAAAACTTCCAGCTCGCTGAAATCTGTTCATTTGCTGAAAACCATCAAAACCACGAAAAGTTCTTGTATTTGAAGATAAAATCTTTTTGCTTTGAAGAAGAAAGATCTAGCTGACTGAAATAAGTTCATTAGATGAAAACCAACAAAAATTGACAAGAACCACGAAAAGTTCTTGTATTTTAAGATAAAATCTTACTCTATTCAGGAAAAAACTTCCAGCTCGCTGAAATATGTTCATTTGCTGAAAACCATCAAAACCACGAAAAGTTCTTGTATTTGAAGATAAAATCTTTTTGCTTTGAAGAAGAAAGATCTAGCTGACTGAAATAAGTTAATCAGATGAAAACCAACAAAAATTGACAAGAACCACGAAAAGTTCTTGTATTTTAAGATAAAATCTTACGCTATTCAGGAAAAAACTTCCAGCTCGCTGAAATATGTTAATTTGCTGAAAACCAACAAAACCACGAAAAGTTATTGTATTTGAAGATAAAATCTTTTTGCTTTGAAGAAGAAAGATCCAGCTGACTGAAATAAGTTCATTAGATGAAAACCAACAAAAATTGACAAGAACCACGAAAAGTTCTTGTATTTTAAGATAAAATCTTACTCTATTAAGGAAAAAACTTCCAGCTCACTGAAATATGTTCATTTGCTGAAAACCATCAAAACCACGAAAAGTTCTTGTATTTGAAGATAAAATCTTTTTGCTTTGAAGAAGAAAGATCTAGCTGACTGAAATAAGTTCATTAGATGAAAACCAACAAAAATTGACAAGAACCACGAAAAGTTCTTGTATTTTAAGATAAAATCTTACTCTATTAAGGAAAAAACTTCCAGCTCGCTGAAATCTGTTCATTTGATGAAAACCATCAAAACCACGAAAAGTTCTTGTATTTGAAGATAAAATCTTTTTGCTTTGAAGAAGAAAGATCTAGCTGACTGAACGAAGTTCATGAGATGAAAACCAACAAAAATTGACAAGAACCACGAAAAGTTCTTGTATTTTAAGATAAAATCTTACGCTATTAAAGAAAAAACTCCCAGCTCGCTGAAATATGTTCATTTGCTGAAAACCAACAAAACCACGAAAAGTTCTTGTATTTGAAGATAAAATCTTTTTTCTTTGAAGAAGAAAGATCCAGCTGACTGAAATAAGTTCATTAGATGAAAACCAACAAAAATTGACAAGAAACACGAAAAGTTCTTGTATTTTAAGGTAAAATCTTACTCTATTAAGGAAAAAACTTCCAGCTCGCTGAAATATGTTCATTTGCTGAAAAGCAACAAAACCACGAAATGTTCTTGTATTTGAAGATAAAATCTTTTTGCTTTGAAGAAGAAAGATCTAGCTGACTGAAATAAGTTCATTAGATGAAAACCAACAAAAATTGACAAGAACCACGAAAAGTTCTTGTATTTTAAGATAAAATCTTACTCTATTAAGGAAAAAACTTCCAGCTCGCTGAAATATGTTCATTTGCTGAAAACCATCAAAACCACGAAAAGTTCTTTTATTTGAAGATAAAATCTTTTTGCTTTGAAGAAAAAAGATCCAGCTGACTGAAATAAGTTCATTAGATGAAAACCAACAAAAATTGACAAGAACCACGAAAAGTTCTTGTATTTTAAGATAAAATCTTACTCTATTAAGGAAAAAACTTCCAGCTCGCTGAAATATGTTCATTTGCTGAAAACCATCAAAACCACGAAAAGTTCTTGTATTTGAAGATAAAATCTTTTTGCTTTGAAGAAGAAAGATCTAGCTGACTGAAATAAGTTCATTAGATGAAAACCAACAAAAATTGACAAGAACCACGAAAAGTTCTTGTATTTTAAGATAAAATCTTACTCTATTAAGGAAAAAACTTCCAGCTCGCTGAAATATGTTCATTTGCTGAAAACCATCAAAACCACGAAAAGTTCTTGTATTTGAAGATAAAATCTTTTTGGTTTGAAGAAGAAAGATCTAGCTGACTGAAATAAGTTCATTCGATGAAAACCAACAAAATTTGACAAGAACCACGAAAACTTCTTGTATTTTAAGATAATATCTTACGCTATTAAAGAAAAAACTTCTGGCTCGCTGAAATATGTTCATTTGCTGAAAACCAACAAAACCACGAAAAGTTCTTGTATTTGAAGATAAAATCTTTTTGCTTTGAAGAAGAAAGATCCAGCTGACTGAAATAAGTTCATTAGATGAAAACCAACAAAAATTGACAAGAACCACGAAAAGTTCTTGTATTTTAAGATAAAATCTTACTCTATTAAGGAAAAAACTTCCAGCTCGCTGAAATATGTTCATTTGCTGAAAACCATCAAAACCACGAAAAGTTCTTGTATTTGAAGATAAAATCTTTTTGCTTTGAAGAAGAAAGATCTAGCTGACTGAAGTAAGTTCATTGGATGAAAACCAACAAAAATTGACAAGAACCACGAAAAGTTCTTGTATTTTAAGATAAAATCTTAGGCTATTAAAGAAAAAACTTCCAGCTCGCTGAAATCTGTTCATTTGCTGAAAACCATCAAAACCACGAAAAGTTCTTGTATTTGAAGATAAAATCTTTTTGCTTTGAAGAAGAAAGATCTAGCTGACTGAAATAAGTTCATTAGATGAAAAGCAACAAAAATTGACAAGAACCACGAAAAGTTCTTGTATTTTAAGATAAAATCTTACTCTATTCAGGAAAAAACTTCCAGCTCGCTGAAATATGTTCATTTGCTGAAAACCATCAAAACCACGAAAAGTTCTTGTATTTGAAGATAACATCTTTTTGCTTTGAAGAAGAAAGATCGAGCTGACTGAACTAAGTTCATTAGATGAAAACCAACAAAAATTGACAAGAACCATGAAAAGTTCTTGTATTTTAAGATAAAATCTTACGCTATTAAAGAAAAAACTTCTGGCTCGCTGAAATATGTTCATTTGCTGAAAACCAACAAAACCACGAAAAGTTCTTGTATTTGAAGATAAAATCTTTTTTCTTTGAAGAAGAAAGATCTAGCTGACTGAAATAAGTTCATCAGATGAAAACCAACAAAAATTGACAAGAACCACGAAAAGTTCTTGTATTTTAAGATAAAATCTTAGGCTATTAAAGAAAAAACTTCCAGCTCGCTGAAATCTGTTCATTTGCTGAAAACCATCAAAACCACGAAAAGTTCTTGTATTTGAAGATAAAATCTTTTTGCTTTGAAGAAGAAAGATCCAGCTGACTGAAATAAGTTCATTAGATGAAAACCAACAAAAATTGACAAGAACCACGAAAACTTCTTGTATTTTAAGATAAAATCTTACGCTATTAAAGAAAAAACTTCTGGCTCGCTGAAATATGTTCATTTGCTGAAAACCAACAAATCCACGAAAAGTTCTTGTATTTGAAGATAAAATCTTTTTGCTTTGAAGAAGAAAGATCCAGCTAACTGAAATAAGTTCATTAGATAAAAACCAACAAAAATTGACAAGAACCACGAAAAGTTCTTGTATTTTAAGATAAAATCTTACTCTATTCAGGAAAAAACTTCCAGCTCGCTGAAATATGTTCATTTGCTGAAAACCATCAAAACCACGAAAAGTTCTTGTATTTGAAGATAAAATCTTTTTGCTTTGAAGAAGAAAGATCCAGCTGACTGAAATAAGTTCATTAGATGAAAACCAACAAAAATTGACAAGAACCACGAAAAGTTCTTGTATTTTAAGATAAAATCTTACGCTATTAAAGAAAAAACTTCTGGCTCGCTGAAATATGTTCATTTGCTGAAAACCAACAAATCCACGAAAAGTTCTTGTATTTGAAGATAAAATCTTTTTGCTTTGAAGAAGAAAGATCCAGCTGACTGAAATAAGTTCATTAGATAAAAACCAACAAAAATTGACAAGAACCACGAAAAGTTCTTGTATTTTAAGATAAAATCTTACTCTATTAAGGAAAAAACTTCCAGCTCGCTGAAATATGTTCATTTGCTGAAAACCATCAAAACCACGAAAAGTTCTTTTATTTGAAGATAAAATCTTTTTGCTTTGAAGAAAAAAGATCCAGCTGACTGAAATAAGTTCATTAGATGAAAACCAACAAAAATTGACAAGAACCACGAAAAGTTCTTGTATTTTAAGATAAAATCTTAGGCTATTAAAGAAAAAACTTCCAGCTCGCTGAAATCTGTTCATTTGCTGAAAACCATCAAAACCACGAAAAGTTCTTGTATTTGAAGATAAAATCTTTTTGCTTTGAAGAAGAAAGATCCAGCTGACTGAAATAAGTTCATTAGATGAAAACCAACAAAAATTGACAAGAACCACGAAAAGTTCTTGTATTTTAAGATAAAATCTTACGCTATTAAAGAAAAAACTTCTGGCTCGCTGAAATATGTTCATTTGCTGAAAACCAACAAATCCACGAAAAGTTCTTGTATTTGAAGATAAAATCTTTTTGCTTTGAAGAAGAAAGATCCAGCTGACTGAAATAAGTTCATTAGATAAAAACCAACAAAAATTGACAAGAACCACGAAAAGTTCTTGTATTTTAAGATAAAATCTTACTCTATTCAGGAAAAAACTTCCAGCTCGCTGAAATATGTTCATTTGCTGAAAACCATCAAAACCATGAAAAGTTCTTGTATTTGAAGATAAAATCTTTTTGCTTTGAAGAAGAAAGATCCAGCTGACTGAAATAAGTTCATTAGATGAAAACCAACAAAAATTGACAAGAACCACGAAAAGTTCTTGTATTTTAAGATAAAATCTTACGCTATTAAAGAAAAAACTTCTGGCTCGCTGAAATATGTTCATTTGCTGAAAACCAACAAATCCACGAAAAGTTCTTGTATTTGAAGATAAAATCTTTTTGCTTTGAAGAAGAAAGATCCAGCTGACTGAAATAAGTTCATTAGATCAAAACCAAGAAAAATTGACAAGAACCACGAAAAGTTCTTGTATTTTAAGATAAAATCTTACTCTATTAAGGAAAAAACTTCCAGCTCGCTGAAATATGTTCATTTGCTGAAAACCATCAAAACCACGAAAAGTTCTTTTATTTGAAGATAAAATCTTTTTGCTTTGAAGAAAAAAGATCCAGCTGACTGAAATAAGTTCATCAGATGAAAACCAACAAAAATTGACAAGAACCACGAAAAGTTCTTGTATTTTAAGATAAAATCTTAGGCTATTAAAGAAAAAACTTCCAGCTCGCTGAAATCTGTTCATTTGCTGAAAACCATCAAAACCACGAAAAGTTCTTGTATTTGAAGATAAAATCTTTTTGCTTTGAAGAAGAAAGATCCAGCTGACTGAAATAAGTTCATTAGATGAAAACCAACAAAAATTGACAAGAACCACGAAAAGTTCTTGTATTTTAAGATAAAATCTTACGCTATTAAAGAAAAAACTTCTGGCTCGCTGAAATATGTTCATTTGCTGAAAACCAACAAATCCACGAAAAGTTCTTGTATTTGAAGATAAAATCTTTTTGCTTTGAAGAAGAAAGATCCAGCTGACTGAAATAAGTTCATTAGATAAAAACCAACAAAAATTGACAAGAACCACGAAAAGTTCTTGTATTTTAAGATAAAATCTTACTCTATTCAGGAAAAAACTTCCAGCTCGCTGAAATATGTTCATTTGCTGAAAACCATCAAAACCACGAAAAGTTCTTGTATTTGAAGATAAAATCTTTTTGCTTTGAAGAAGAAAGATCCAGCTGACTGAAATAAGTTCATTAGATGAAAACCAACAAAAATTGACAAGAACCACGAAAAGTTCTTGTATTTTAAGATAAAATCTTACGCTATTAAAGAAAAAACTTCTGGCTCGCTGAAATATGTTCATTTGCTGAAAACCAACAAATCCACGAAAAGTTCTTGTATTTGAAGATAAAATCTTTTTGCTTTGAAGAAGAAAGATCCAGCTGACTGAAATAAGTTCATTCGATAAAAACCAACAAAAATTGACAAGAACCACGAAAAGTTCTTGTATTTTAAGATAAAATCTTACTCTATTAAGGAAAAAACTTCCAGCTCGCTGAAATATGTTCATTTGCTGAAAACCATCAAAACCACGAAAAGTTCTTTTATTTGAAGATAAAATCTTTTTGCTTTGAAGAAAAAAGATCCAGCTGACTGAAATAAGTTCATCAGATGAAAACCAACAAAAATTGACAAGAACCACGAAAAGTTCTTGTATTTTAAGATAAAATCTTAGGCTATTAAAGAAAAAACTTCCAGCTCGCTGAAATCTGTTCATTTGCTGAAAACCATCAAAACCACGAAAAGTTCTTGTATTTGAAGATAAAATCTTTTTGCTTTGAAGAAGAAAGATCCAGCTGACTGAAATAAGTTCATTAGATGAAAACCAACAAAAATTGACAAGAACCACGAAAAGTTCTTGTATTTTAAGATAAAATCTTACGCTATTAAAGAAAAAACTTCTGGCTCGCTGAAATATGTTCATTTGCTGAAAACCAACAAATCCACGAAAAGTTCTTGTATTTGAAGATAAAATCTTTTTGCTTTGAAGAAGAAAGATCCAGCTGACTGAAATAAGTTCATTAGATAAAAACCAACAAAAATTGACAAGAACCACGAAAAGTTCTTGTATTTTAAGATAAAATCTTACTCTATTCAGGAAAAAACTTCCAGCTCGCTGAAATATGTTCATTTGCTGAAAACCATCAAAACCACGAAAAGTTCTTGTATTTGAAGATAAAATCTTTTTGCTTTGAAGAAGAAAGATCCAGCTGACTGAAATAAGTTCATTAGATGAAAACCAACAAAAATTGACAAGAACCACGAAAAGTTCTTGTATTTTAAGATAAAATCTTACGCTATTAAAGAAAAAACTTCTGGCTCGCTGAAATATGTTCATTTGCTGAAAACCAACAAATCCACGAAAAGTTCTTGTATTTGAAGATAAAATCTTTTTGCTTTGAAGAAGAAAGATCCAGCTGACTGAAATAAGTTCATTAGATAAAAACCAACAAAAATTGACAAGAACCACGAAAAGTTCTTGTATTTTAAGATAAAATCTTACTCTATTAAGGAAAAAACTTGCAGCTCGCTGAAATATGTTCATTTGCTGAAAACCATCAAAACCACGAAAAGTTCTTTTATTTGAAGATAAAATCTTTTTGCTTTGAAGAAAAAAGATCCAGCTGACTGAAATAAGTTCATTAGATGAAAACCAACAAAAATTGACAAGAACCACGAAAAGTTCTTGTATTTTAAGATAAAATCTTACTCTATTAAGGAAAAAACTTCCAGCTCGCTGAAATATGTTCATTTGCTGAAAACCATCAAAACCACGAAAAGTTCTTGTATTTGAAGATAAAATCTTTTTGCTTTGAAGAAGAAAGATCTAGCTGACTGAAATAAGTTCATTAGATGAAAACCAACAAAAATTGACAAGAACCACGAAAAGTTCTTGTATTTTAAGATAATATCTTACGCTATTAAAGAAAAAACTTCTGGCTCGCTGAAATATGTTCATTTGCTGAAAACCAACAAAACCACGAAAAGTTCTTGTATTTGAAGATAAAATCTTTTTGCTTTGAAGAAGAAAGATCCAGCTGACTGAAATAAGTTCATTAGATGAAAACCAACAAAATTTGACAAGAACCACGAAAACTTCTTGTATTTTAAGATAATATCTTACGCTATTAAAGAAAAAACTTCTGGCTCGCTGAAATATGTTCATTTGCTGAAAACCAACAAAACCACGAAAAGTTCTTGTATTTGAAGATAAAATCTTTTTGCTTTGAAGAAGAAAGATCCAGCTGACTGAAATAAGTTCATTAGATGAAAACCAACAAAAATTGACAAGAACCACGAAAAGTTCTTGTATTTTAAGATAAAATCTTACTCTATTAAGGAAAAAACTTCCAGCTCGCTGAAATATGTTCATTTGCTGAAAACCATCAAAACCACGAAAAGTTCTTGTATTTGAAGATAAAATCTTTTTGCTTTGAAGAAGAAAGATCTAGCTGACTGAAGTAAGTTCATTGGATGAAAACCAACAAAAATTGACAAGAACCACGAAAAGTTCTTGTATTTTAAGATAAAATCTTAGGCTATTAAAGAAAAAACTTCCAGCTCGCTGAAATCTGTTCATTTGCTGAAAACCATCAAAACCACGAAAAGTTCTTGTATTTGAAGATAAAATCTTTTTGCTTTGAAGAAGAAAGATCTAGCTGACTGAAATAAGTTCATTAGATGAAAAGCAACAAAAATTGACAAGAACCACGAAAAGTTCTTGTATTTTAAGATAAAATCTTACTCTATTCAGGAAAAAACTTCCAGCTCGCTGAAATATGTTCATTTGCTGAAAACCATCAAAACCACGAAAAGTTCTTGTATTTGAAGATAACATCTTTTTGCTTTGAAGAAGAAAGATCGAGCTGACTGAACTAAGTTCATTAGATGAAAACCAACAAAAATTGACAAGAACCACGAAAAGTTCTTGTATTTTAAGATAAAATCTTACGCTATTAAAGAAAAAACTTCTGGCTCGCTGAAATATGTTCATTTGCTGAAAACCAACAAAACCACGAAAAGTTCTTGTATTTGAAGATAAAATCTTTTTTCTTTGAAGAAGAAAGATCTAGCTGACTGAAATAAGTTCATCAGATGAAAACCAACAAAAATTGACAAGAACCACGAAAAGTTCTTGTATTTTAAGATAAAATCTTAGGCTATTAAAGAAAAAACTTCCAGCTCGCTGAAATCTGTTCATTTGCTGAAAACCATCAAAACCACGAAAAGTTCTTGTATTTGAAGATAAAATCTTTTTGCTTTGAAGAAGAAAGATCCAGCTGACTGAAATAAGTTCATTAGATGAAAACCAACAAAAATTGACAAGAACCACGAAAAATTCTTGTATTTTAAGATAAAATCTTACTCTATTCAGGAAAAAACTTCCAGCTCGCTGAAATATGTTCATTTGCTGAAAACCATCAAAACCACGAAAAGTTCTTGTATTTGAAGATAAAATCTTTTTGCTTTGAAGAAGAAAGATCCAGCTGACTGAAATAAGTTCATTAGATGAAAACCAACAAAAATTGACAAGAACCACGAAAAGTTCTTGTATTTTAAGATAAAATCTTACTCTATTCAGGAAAAAACTTCCAGCTCGCTGAAATATGTTCATTTGCTGAAAACCATCAAAACCACGAAAAGTTCTTGTATTTGAAGATAAAATCTTTTTGCTTTGAAGAAGAAAGATCCAGCTGACTGAAATAAGTTCATTAGATGAAAACCAACAAAAATTGACAAGAACCACGAAAAGTTCTTGTATTTTAAGATAAAATCTTACGCTATTAAAGAAAAAACTTCTGGCTCGCTGAAATATGTTCATTTGCTGAAAACCAACAAATCCACGAAAAGTTCTTGTATTTGAAGATGAAATCTTTTTGCTTTGAAGAAGAAAGATCCAGCTGACTGAAATAAGTTCATGAGATGAAAACCAACAAAAATTGACAAGAACCACGAAAAGTTCTTGTATTTTAAGATAAAATCTTACTCTATTAAGGAAAAAACTTCCAGCTCGCTGAAATATGTTCATTTGCTGAAAACCATCAAAACCACGAAAAGTTCTTTTATTTGAAGATAAAATCTTTTTGCTTTGAAGAAAAAAGATCCAGCTGACTGAAATAAGTTCATTAGATGAAAACCAACAAAAATTGACAAGAACCACGAAAAGTTCTTGTATTTTAAGATAAAATCTTACTCTATTAAGGAAAAAACTTCCAGCTCGCTGAAATATGTTCATTTGCTGAAAACCATCAAAACCACGAAAAGTTCTTGTATTTGAAGATAAAATCTTTTTGCTTTGAAGAAGAAAGATCTAGCTGACTGAAATAAGTTCATTAGATGAAAACCAACAAAAATTGACAAGAACCACGAAAAGTTCTTGTATTTTAAGATAAAATCTTAGGCTATTAAAGAAAAAACTTCCAGCTCGCTGAAATCTGTTCATTTGCTGAAAACCATCAAAACCACGAAAAGTTCTTGTATTTGAAGATAAAATCTTTTTGCTTTGAAGAAGAAAGATCTAGCTGACTGAAATAAGTTCATTAGATGAAAAGCAACAAAAATTGACAAGAACCACGAAAGGTTCTTGTATTTTAAGATAGAATCTTACTCTATTCAGGAAAAAACTTCCAGCTCGCTGAAATATGTTCATTTGCTGAAAACCATCAAAACCACGAAAAGTTCTTGTATTTGAAGATAACATCTTTTTGCCTTGAAGAAGAAAGATCTAGCTGACTGAACGAAGTTCATAAGATGAAAACCAACAAAAATTGACAAGAACCACGAAAAGTTCTTGTATTTTAAGATAAAATCTTACGCTATTAAAGAAAAAACTCCCAGCTCGCTGAAATATGTTCATTTGCTGAAAACCAACAAAACCACGAAAAGTTCTTGTATTTGAAGATAAAATCTTTTTGCTTTGAAGAAGAAAGATCTAGCTGACTGAAATAAGTTCATTCGATGAAAACCAACAAAATTTGACAAGAACCACGAAAACTTCTTCTATTTTAAGATAATATCTTACGCTATTAAAGAAAAAACTTCTGGCTCGCTGAAATATGTTCATTTGCTGAAAACCAACAAATCCACGAAAAGTTCTTGTATTTGAAGATAAAATCTTTTTGCTTTGAAGAAGAAAGATCCAGCTGACTGAAATAAGTTCATTAGATAAAAACCAACAAAAATTGACAAGAACCACGAAAAGTTCTTGTATTTTAAGATAAAATCTTACTCTATTAAGGAAAAAACTTCCAGCTCGCTGAAATATGTTCATTTGCTGAAAACCATCAAAACCACGAAAAGTTCTTTTATTTGAAGATAAAATCTTTTTGCTTTGAAGAAAAAAGATCCAGCTGACTGAAATAAGTTCATTAGATGAAAACCAACAAAAATTGACAAGAACCACGAAAAGTTCTTGTATTTTAAGATAAAATCTTACTCTATTAAGGAAAAAACTTCCAGCTCGCTGAAATATGTTCATTTGCTGAAAACCATCAAAACCACGAAAAGTTCTTGTATTTGAAGATAAAATCTTTTTGCTTTGAAGAAGAAAGATCTAGCTGACTGAAATAAGTTCATTAGATGAAAACCAACAAAAATTGACAAGAACCACGAAAAGTTCTTGTATTTTAAGATAAAATCTTACTCTATTAAGGAAAAAACTTCCAGCTCGCTGAATAATGTTCATTTGCTGAAAAACATCAAAACCACGAAAAGTTCTTGTATTTGAAGATAAAATCTTTTTTCTTTGAAGAAGAAAGATCGAGCTGACTGAAATAAGTTCATGAGATGAAAACCAACAAAAATTGACAAGAAACACGAAAAGTTCTTGTATTTTAAGGTAAAATCTTACTCTATTAAGGAAAAAACTTCCAGCTCGCTGAAATATGTTCATTTGCTGAAAACCAACAAAACCACGAAAAGTTCTTGTATTTGAAGATAAAATCTTTTTGCTTTGAAGAAGAAAGATCCAGCTGACTGAAATAAGTTCATTAGATGAAAACCAACAAAAATTGACAAGAACCACGAAAAGTTCTTGTATTTTAAGATAAAATCTTACTCTATTAAGGAAAAAACTTCCAGCTCGCTGAAATATGTTCATTTGCTGAAAACCATCAAAACCACGAAAAGTTCTTGTATTTGAAGATAAAATCTTTTTGGTTTGAAGAAGAAAGATCTAGCTGACTGAAATAAGTTCATTCGATGAAAACCAACAAAATTTGACAAGAACCACGAAAACTTCTTGTATTTTAAGATAATATCTTACGCTATTAAAGAAAAAACTTCTGGCTCGCTGAAATATGTTCATTTGCTGAAAACCAACAAAACCACGAAAAGTTCTTGTATTTGAAGATAAAATCTTTTTGCTTTGAAGAAGAAAGATCCAGCTGACTGAAATAAGTTCATTAGATGAAAACCAACAAAAATTGACAAGAACCACGAAAAGTTCTTGTATTTTAAGATAAAATCTTACTCTATTAAGGAAAAAACTTCCAGCTCGCTGAATTATGTTCATTTGCTGAAAACCATCAAAACCACGAAAAGTTCTTGTATTTGAAGATAAAATCTTTTTGCTTTGAAGAAGAAAGATCCAGCTGACTGAAATAAGTTCATTAGATGAAAACCAACAAAAATTGACAAGAACCACGAAAAGTTCTTGTATTTTAACATAAAATCTTTTTGCTTTGAAGAAGAAAGATCTAGCTGACTGAAGTAAGTTCATTGGATGAAAACCAACAAAAATTGACAAGAACCACGAAAAGTTCTTGTATTTTGAGATAAAATCTTACTCTATTGAGGAAAAAACTTCCAGCTCGCTGAAATATGTTCATTTGCTGAAAACCATCAAAACCACGAAAAGTTCTTGTATTTGAAGATAAAATCTTTTTGCTTTGAAGAAGAAAGATCTAGCTGACTGAAGTAAGTTCATTGGATGAAAACCAACAAAAATTGACAAGAACCACGAAAAGTTCTTGTATTTTAAGATAAAATCTTACTCTATTAAGGAAAAAACTTCCAGCTCGCTGAAATATGTTCATTTGCTGAAAACCATCAAAACCACGAAAAGTTCTTGTATTTGAAGATAAAATCTTTTTGCTTTGAAGAAGAAAGATCTAGCTGACTGAAATAAGTTCATTAGATGAAAACCAACAAAAATTGACAAGAACCACGAAAAGTTCTTGTATTTTAAGATAAAATCTTACTCTATTAAGGAAAAAACTTCCAGCTCGCTGAATAATGTTCATTTGCTGAAAAACATCAAAACCACGAAAAGTTCTTGTATTTGAAGATAAAATCTTTTTTCTTTGAAGAAGAAAGATCGAGCTGACTGAAATAAGTTCATGAGATGAAAACCAACAAAAATTGACAAGAAACACGAAAAGTTCTTGTATTTTAAGGTAAAATCTTACTCTATTAAGGAAAAAACTTCCAGCTCGCTGAAATATGTTCATTTGCTGAAAACCAACAAAACCACGAAAAGTTCTTGTATTTGAAGATAAAATCTTTTTGCTTTGAAGAAGAAAGATCCAGCTGACTGAAATAAGTTCATTAGATGAAAACCAACAAAAATTGACAAGAACCACGAAAAGTTCTTGTATTTTAAGATAAAATCTTACTCTATTAAGGAAAAAACTTCCAGCTCGCTGAAATATGTTCATTTGCTGAAAACCATCAAAACCACGAAAAGTTCTTGTATTTGAAGATAAAATCTTTTTGGTTTGAAGAAGAAAGATCTAGCTGACTGAAATAAGTTCATTCGATGAAAACCAACAAAATTTGACAAAACCACGAAAACTTCTTGTATTTTAAGATAATATCTTACGCTATTAAAGAAAAAACTTCTGGCTCGCTGAAATATGTTCATTTGCTGAAAACCAACAAAACCACGAAAAGTTCTTGTATTTGAAGATAAAATCTTTTTGCTTTGAAGAAGAAAGATCCAGCTGACTGAAATAAGTTCATTAGATGAAAACCAACAAAAATTGACAAGAACCACGAAAAGTTCTTGTATTTTAAGATAAAATCTTACTCTATTAAGGAAAAAACTTCCAGCTCGCTGAATTATGTTCATTTGCTGAAAACCATCAAAACCACGAAAAGTTCTTGTATTTGAAGATAAAATCTTTTTGCTTTGAAGAAGAAAGATCCAGCTGACTGAAATAAGTTCATTAGATGAAAACCAACAAAAATTGACAAGAACCACGAAAAGTTCTTGTATTTTAACATAAAATCTTTTTGCTTTGAAGAAGAAAGATCTAGTTGACTGAAGTAAGTTCATTGGATGAAAACCAACAAAAATTGACAAGAACCACGAAAAGTTCTTGTATTTTGAGATAAAATCTTACTCTATTGAGGAAAAAACTTCCAGCTCGCTGAAATATGTTCATTTGCTGAAAACCATCAAAACCACGAAAAGTTCTTGTATTTGAAGATAAAATCTTTTTGCTTTGAAGAAGAAAGATCTAGCTGACTGAAGTAAGTTCATTGGATGAAAACCAACAAAAATTGACAAGAACCACGAAAAGTTCTTGTATTTTAAGATAAAATCTTACTCTATTAAGGAAAAAACTTCCAGCTCGCTGAAATATGTTCATTTGCTGAAAACCATCAAAACCACGAAAAGTTCTTGTATTTGAAGATAAAATCTTTTTGCTTTGAAGAAGAAAGATCTAGCTGACTGAAATAAGTTCATTAGATGAAAACCAACAAAAATTGACAAGAACCACGAAAAGTTCTAGTATTTTAAGATAAAATCTTACTCTATTAAGGAAAAAACTTCCAGCTCGCTGAATTATGTTCATTTGCTGAAAACCATCAAAACCACGAAAAGTTCTTGTATTTGAAGATAAAATCTTTTTGCTTTGAAGAAGAAAGATCCAGCTGACTGAAATAAGTTCATTAGATGAAAACCAACAAAAATTGACAAGAACCACGAAAAGTTCTTGTATTTTAACATAAAATCTTACTCTATTAAGGAAAAAACTTCCAGCTCGCTGAAATATGTTCATTTGCTGAAAACCAACAAAACCACCAAAAGTTCTTGTATTTGAAGATAAAATATTTTTGCTTTGAAGAAGAAAGATCCAGCTGACTGAAATAAGTTCATTAGATGAAAACCAACAAAAATTGACAAGAACCACGAAAAGTTCTTGTATTTTAAGACAACATCTTAGGCTATTAAAGAAAAAATGTCCAGCTCGCTGAAATCTGTTCATTTGCTGAAAACCATCAAAACCACGAAAAGTTCTTGTATTTGAAGATAAAATCTTTTTGCTTTGAAGAAGAAAGATCCAGCTGACTGAAATAAGTTCATTAGATGAAAACCAACAAAAATTGACAAGAACCACGAAAGGTTCTTGTATTTTAAGACAGAATCTTACTCTATTCAGGAAAAAACTTCCAGCTCGCTGAAATCTGTTCATTTGCTGAAAACCATCAAAACCACGAAAAGTTCTTGTATTTGAAGATGAAATCTTTTTGCTTTGAAGAAGAAAGATCTAGCTGACTGAAATAAGTTCATTAGATGAAAACCAACAAAAATTGAGAAGAACCACGAAAAGTTCTTGTATTTTAAGATAAAATCTTACGCTATTAAAGAAAAAACTCCCAGCTCGCTGAAATATGTTCATTTGCTGAAAACCAACAAAACCACGAAAAGTTCTTGTATTTGAAGATAAAATCTTTTTGCTTTGAAGAAGAAAGATCCAGCTGACTGAAATAAGTTCATTAGATGAAAACCAACAAAAATTGACAAGAACCACGAAAAGTTCTTGTATTTTGAGATAAAATCTTACTCTATTAAGGAAAAAACTTCCAGCTCGCTGAAATATGTTCATTTGCTGAAAACCATCAAAACCACGAAAAGTTCTTGTATTTGAAGATAAAATCTTTTTGCTTTGAAGAAGAAAGATCCAGCTGACTGAAATAAGTTCATTAGATGAAAACCAACAAAAATTGACAAGAACCACGAAAAGTTCTTGTATTTTAAGATAAAATCTTACTCTATTAAGGAAAAAACTTCCAGCTCGCTGAAATATGTTCATTTGCTGAAAACCATCAAAACCACGAAAAGTTCTTGTATTTGAAGATAAAATCTTTTTGCTTTGAAGAAGAAAGATCCAGCTGACTGAAATAAGTTCATTAGATGAAAACCAACAAAAATTGACAAGAACCACGAAAAGTTCTTGTATTTTAAGATAAAATCTTAGGCTATTAAAGAAAAAACTTCCAGCTCGCTGAAATCTGTTCATTTGCTGAAAACCATCAAAACCACGAAAAGTTCTTGTATTTGAAGATAAAATCTTTTTGCTTTGAAGAAGAAAGATCTAGCTGACTGAAATAAGTTCATTAGATGAAAAGCAACAAAAATTGACAAGAACCACGAAAAGTTCTTGTATTTTAAGATAAAATCTTACTCTATTCAGGAAAAAACTTCCAGCTCGCTGAAATATGTTCATTTGCTGAAAACCATCAAAACCACGAAAAGTTCTTGTATTTGAAGATAACATCTTTTTGCTTTGAAGAAGAAAGATCGAGCTGACTGAACTAAGTTCATGAGATGAAAACCAACAAAAATTGACAAGAACCACGAAAAGTTCTTGTATTTTAAGATAAAATCTTACGCTATTAAAGAAAAAACTTCTGGCTCGCTGAAATATGTTCATTTGCTGAAAACCAACAAAACCACGAAATGTTCTTGTATTTGAAGATAAAATCTTTTTGCTTTGAAGAAGAAAGATCCAGCTGACTGAAATAAGTTCATCAGATGAAAACCAACAAAAATTGACAAGAACCACGAAAAGTTCTTGTATTTTAAGATAAAATCTTACTCTATTAAGGAAAAAACTTCCAGCTCGCTGAAATATGTTCATTTGCTGAAAACCATCAAAACCACGAAAACTTCTTGTATTTGAAGATAAAATCTTTTTGCTTTGAAGAAGAAAGATATAGCTGACTGAAATAAGTTCATTCGATGAAAACCAACAAAATTTGACAAGAACCACGAAAACTTCTTGTATTTTAAGATAATATCTTACGCTATTAAAGAAAAAACTTCTGGCTCGCTGAAATATGTTCATTTGCTGAAAACCAACAAATCCACGAAAAGTTCTTGTATTTGAAGATAAAATCTTTTTGCTTTGAAGAAGAAAGATCCAGCTGACTGAAATAAGTTCATTAGATGAAAACCAACAAAAATTGACAAGAACCACGAAAAGTTCTTGTATTTTAAGATAAAATCTTACTCTATTAACGAAAAAACTTCCAGCTCGCTGAAATATGTTCATTTGCTGAAAACCATCAAAACCACGAAAAGTTCTTTTATTTGAAGATAAAATCTTTTTGCTTTGAAGAAAAAAGATCCAGCTGACTGAAATAAGTTCATTAGATGAAAACCAACAAAAATTGACAAGAACCACGAAAAGTTCTTGTATTTTAAGATAAAATCTTACTCTATTAAGGAAAAAACTTCCAGCTCGCTGAAATATGTTCATTTGCTGAAAACCATCAAAACCACGAAAAGTTCTTGTATTTGAAGATAAAATCTTTTTGCTTTGAAGAAGAAAGATCTAGCTGACTGAAATAAGTTCATTAGATGAAAACCAACAAAAATTGACAAGAACCACGAAAAGTTCTTGTATTTTAAGATAAAATCTTACTCTATTAAGGAAAAAACTTCCAGCTCGCTGAATAATGTTCATTTGCTGAAAACCATCAAAACCACGAAAAGTTCTTGTATTTGAAGATAAAATCTTTTTTCTTTGAAGAAGAAAGATCGAGCTGACTGAAATAAGTTCATTAGATGAAAACCAACAAAAATTGACAAGAAACACGAAAAGTTCTTGTATTTTAAGGTTAAATCTTACTCTATTAAGGAAAAAACTTCCAGCTCGCTGAAATATGTTCATTTGCTGAAAACCAACAAAACCACGAAAAGTTCTTGTATTTGAAGATAAAATCTTTTTGCTTTGAAGAAGAAAGATCCAGCTGACTGAAATAAGTTCATTAGATGAAAACCAACAAAAATTGACAAGAACCACGAGAAGTTCTTGTATTTTAAGATAAAATCTTACTCTATTAAGGAAAAAACTTCCAGCTCGCTGAAATATGTTCATTTGCTGAAAACCATCAAAACCACGAAAAGTTCTTGTATTTGAAGATAAAATCTTTTTGCTTTGAAGAAGAAAGATCTAGCTGACTGAAATAAGTTCATTAGATGAAAACCAACAAAAATTGACAAGAACCACGAAAAGTTCTTGTATTTTAAGATAAAATCTTACTCTATTAAGGAAAAAACTTCCAGCTCGCTGAATAATGTTCATTTGCTGAAAACCATCAAAACCACGAAAAGTTCTTGTATTTGAAGATAAAATCTTTTTTCTTTGAAGAAGAAAGATCGAGCTGACTGAAATAAGTTCATTAGATGAAAACCAACAAAAATTGACAAGAAACACGAAAAGTTCTTGTATTTTAAGGTTAAATCTTACTCTATTAAGGAAAAAACTTCCAGCTCGCTGAAATATGTTCATTTGCTGAAAACCAACAAAACCACGAAAAGTTCTTGTATTTGAAGATAAAATCTTTTTGCTTTGAAGAAGAAAGATCCAGCTGACTGAAATAAGTTCATTAGATGAAAACCAACAAAAATTGACAAGAACCACGAGAAGTTCTTGTATTTTAAGATAAAATCTTACTCTATTAAGGAAAAAACTTCCAGCTCGCTGAAATATGTTCATTTGCTGAAAACCATCAAAACCACGAAAAGTTCTTGTATTTGAAGATAAAATCTTTTTGCTTTGAAGAAGAAAGATCTAGCTGACTGAAATAAGTTCATTGGATGAAAACCAACAAAAATTGACAAGAACCACGAAAAGTTCTTGTATTTTAAGATAAAATCTTACTCTATTAAGGAAAAAACTTCCAGCTCGCTGAAATATGTTCATTTGCTGAAAACCATCAAAACCACGAAAAGTTCTTGTATTTGAAGATAAAATCTTTTTGCTTTGAAGAAGAAAGATCTAGCTGACTGAAATAAGTTCATTAGATGAAAACCAACAAAAATTGACAAGAACCACGAAAAGTTCTAGTATTTTAAGATAAAATCTTACTCTATTAAGGAAAAAACTTCCAGCTCGCTGAATTATGTTCATTTGCTGAAAACCATCAAAACCACGAAAAGTTCTTGTATTTGAAGATAAAATCTTTTTGCTTTGAAGAAGAAAGATCCAGCTGACTGAAATAAGTTCATTAGATGAAAACCAACAAAAATTGACAAGAACCACGAAAAGTTCTTGTATTTTAACATAAAATCTTGCTCTATTAAGGAAAAAACTTCCAGCTTGCTGAAATATGTTCATTTGCTGAAAACCAACAAAACCACCAAAAGTTCTTGTATTTGAAGATAAAATATTTTTGCTTTGAAGAAGAAAGATCCAGCTGACTGAAATAAGTTCATTAGATGAAAACCAACAAAAATTGACAAGAACCACGAAAAGTTCTTGTATTTTAAGACAACATCTTAGGCTATTAAAGAAAAAACGTCCAGCTCGCTGAAATCTGTTCATTTGCTGAAAACCATCAAAACCACGAAAAGTTCTTGTATTTGAAGATAAAATCTTTTTGCTTTGAAGAAGAAAGATCTAGCTGACTGAAATAAGTTCATTAGATGAAAACCAACAAAAATTGACAAGAACCACGAAAGGTTCTTGTATTTTAAGATAGAATCTTACTCTATTCAGGAAAAAACTTCCAGCTCGCTGAAATCTGTTCATTAGCTGAAAACCATCAAAACCACGAAAAGTTCTTGTATTTGAAGATGAAATCTTTTTGCTTTGAAGAAGAAAGATCTAGCTGACTGAAATAAGTTCATTAGATGAAAACCAACAAAAATTGACAAGAACCACGAAAAGTTCTTGTATTTTAAGATAAAATCTTACGCTATTAAAGAAAAAACTCCCAGCTCGCTGAAATATGTTCATTTGCTGAAAACCAACAAAACCACGAAAAGTTCTTGTATTTGAAGATAAAATCTTTTTGCTTTGAAGAAGAAAGATCCAGCTGACTGAAATAAGTTCATTAGATGAAAACCAACAAAAATTGACAAGAACCACGAAAAGTTCTTGTATTTTGAGATAAAATCTTACTCTATTAAGGAAAAAACTTCCAGCTCGCTGAAATATGTTCATTTGCTGAAAACCATCAAAACCACGAAAAGTTCTTGTATTTGAAGATAAAATCTTTTTGCTTTGAAGAAGAAAGATCCAGCTGACTGAAATAAGTTCATTAGATGAAAACCAACAAAAATTGACAAGAACCACGAAAAGTTCTTGTATTTTGAGATAAAATCTTACTCTATTAAGGAAAAAACTTCCAGCTCGCTGAAATATGTTCATTTGCTGAAAACCATCAAAACCACGAAAAGTTCTTGTATTTGAAGATAAAATCTTTTTGCTTTGAAGAAGAAAGATCCAGCTGACTGAAATAAGTTCATTAGATGAAAACCAACAAAAATTGACAAGAACCACGAAAAGTTCTTGTATTTTAAGATAAAATCTTAGGCTATTAAAGAAAAAACTTCCAGCTCGCTGAAATCTGTTCATTTGCTGAAAACCATCAAAACCACGAAAAGTTCTTGTATTTGAAGATAAAATCTTTTTGCTTTGAAGAAGAAAGATCCAGCTGACTGAAATAAGTTCATTAGATGAAAAGCAACAAAAATTGACAAGAACCACGAAAAGTTCTTGTATTTTAAGATAAAATCTTACTCTATTCAGGAAAAAACTTCCAGCTCGCTGAAATATGTTCATTTGCTGAAAACCATCAAAACCACGAAAAGTTCTTGTATTTGAAGATAACATCTTTTTGCTTTGAAGAAGAAAGATCGAGCTGACTGAACTAAGTTCATTAGATGAAAACCAACAAAAATTGACAAGAACCACGAAAAGTTCTTGTATTTTAAGATAAAATCTTACGCTATTAAAGAAAAAACTTCTGGCTCGCTGAAATATGTTCATTTGCTGAAAACCAACAAAACCACGAAAAGTTCTTGTATTTGAAGATAAAATCTTTTTTCTTTGAAGAAGAAAGATCTAGCTGACTGAAATAAGTTCATTAGATGAAAACCAACAAAAATTGACAAGAAACACGAAAAGTTCTTGTATTTTAAGGTAAAATCTTACTCTATTAAGGAAAAAACTTCCAGCTCGCTGAAATATGTTCATTTGCTGAAAAGCAACAAAACCACGAAATGTTCTTGTATTTGAAGATAAAATCTTTTTGCTTTGAAGAAGAAAGATCCAGCTGACTGAAATAAGTTCATTAGATGAAAACCAACAAAAATTGACAAGAACCACGAAAAGTTCTTGTATTTTAAGATAAAATCTTACTCTATTAAGGAAAAAACTTCCAGCTCGCTGAAATATGTTCATTTGCTGAAAACCATCAAAACCACGAAAAGTTCTTGTATTTGAAGATAAAATCTTTTTGCTTTGAAGAAGAAAGATCCAGCTGACTGAAATAAGTTCATTAGATGAAAACCAACAAAAATTGACAAGAACCACGAAAAGTTCTTGTATTTTAAGATAAAATCTTACTCTATTCAGGAAAAAACTTCCAGCTCGCTGAAATATGTTCATTTGCTGAAAACCATCAAAACCACGAAAAGTTCTTGTATTTGAAGATAAAATCTTTTTGCTTTGAAGAAGAAAGATCCAGCTGACTGAAATAAGTTCATTCGATGAAAACCAACAAAAATTGACAAGAACCACGAAAACTTCTTGTATTTTAAGATAATATCTTACGCTATTAAAGAAAAAACTTCTGGCTCGCTGAAATATGTTCATTTGCTGAAAACCAACAAATCCACGAAAAGTTCTTGTATTTGAAGATAAAATCTTTTTGCTTTGAAGAAGAAAGATCCAGCTGACTGAAATAAGTTCATTAGATGAAAACCAACAAAAATTGACAAGAACCACGAAAAGTTCTTGTATTTTAAGATAAAATCTTACTCTATTAAGGAAAAAACTTCCAGCTCGCTGAAATATGTTCATTTGCTGAAAACCATCAAAACCACGAAAAGTTCTTGTATTTGAAGATAAAATCTTTTTGCTTTGAAGAAGAAAGATCTGGCTGACTGAAATAAGTTCATTAGATGAAAACCAACAAAAATTGACAAGAACCTCGAAAAGTTCTTGTATTTTAAGATAAAATCTTACTCTATTAAGGAAAAAACTTCCAGCTCGCTGAAATATGTTCATTTGCTGAAAACCATCAAAACCACGAAAAGTTCTTGTATTTGAAGATAAAATCTTTTTGCTTTGAAGAAGAAAGATCTAGCTGACTGAAATAAGTTCATTAGATGAAAACCAACAAAAATTGACAAGAACCACGAAAAGTTCTTGTATTTTAAGATAAAATCTTACTCTATTAAGGAAAAAACTTCCAGCTCGCTGAATTATGTTCATTTGCTGAAAACCATCAAAACCACGAAAAGTTCTTGTATTTGAAGATAAAATCTTTTTTCTTTGAAGAAGAAAGATCGAGCTGACTGAAATAAGTTCATTAGATGAAAACCAACAAAAATTGACAAGAAACACGAAAAGTTCTTGTATTTTAAGGTAAAATCTTACTCTATTAAGGAAAAAACTTCCAGCTCGCTGAAATATGTTCATTTGCTGAAAAGCAACAAAACCACGAAATGTTCTTGTATTTGAAGATAAAATCTTTTTGCTTTGAAGAAGAAAGATCCAGCTGACTGAAATAAGTTCATTAGATGAAAACCAACAAAAATTGACAAGAACCACGAAAAGTTCTTGTATTTTAAGATAAAATCTTACTCTATTAAGGAAAAAACTTCCAGCTCGCTGAAATATGTTCATTTGCTGAAAACCATCAAAACCACGAAAACTTCTTGTATTTGAAGATAAAATCTTTTTGCTTTGAAGAAGAAAGATACAGCTGACTGAAATAAGTTCATTCGATGAAAACCAACAAAATTTGACAAGAACCACGAAAACTTCTTGTATTTTAAGATAATATCTTACGCTATTAAAGAAAAAACTTCTGGCTCGCTGAAATATGTTCATTTGCTGAAAACCAACAAATCCACGAAAAGTTCTTGTATTTGAAGATAAAATCTTTTTGCTTTGAAGAAGAAAGATCCAGCTGACTGAAATAAGTTCATTAGATGAAAACCAACAAAAATTGACAAGAACCACGAAAAGTTCTTGTATTTTAAGATAAAATCTTACTCTATTAAGGAAAAAACTTCCAGCTCGCTGAAATATGTTCATTTGCTGAAAACCATCAAAACCACGAAAAGTTCTTGTATTTGAAGATAAAATCTTTTTGCTTTGAAGAAGAAAGATCTGGCTGACTGAAATAAGTTCATTAGATGAAAACCAACAAAAATTGACAAGAACCACGAAAAGTTCTTGTATTTTAAGATAAAATCTTACTCTATTAAGGAAAAAACTTCCAGCTCGCTGAATTATGTTCATTTGCTGAAAACCATCAAAACCACGAAAAGTTCTTGTATTTGAAGATAAAATCTTTTTTCTTTGAAGAAGAAAGATCGAGCTGACTGAAATAAGTTCATTAGATGAAAACCAACAAAAATTGACAAGAAACACGAAAAGTTCTTGTATTTTAAGGTAAAATCTTACTCTATTAAGGAAAAAACTTCCAGCTCGCTGAAATATGTTCATTTGCTGAAAAGCAACAAAACCACGAAAAGTTCTTGTATTTGAAGATAAAATCTTTTTGCTTTGAAGAAGAAAGATCCAGCTGACTGAAATAAGTTCATTCGATGAAAACCAACAAAAATTGACAAGAACCACGAGAAGTTCTTGTATTTTAAGATAAAATCTTACTCTATTAAGGAAAAAACTTCCAGCTCGCTGAAATATGTTCATTTGCTGAAAACCATCAAAACCACGAAAAGTTCTTGTATTTGAAGATAAAATCTTTTTGGTTTGAAGAAGAAAGATCTAGCTGACTGAAATAAGTTCATTAGATGAAAACCAACAAAAATTGACAAGAACCACGAAAAGTTCTTGTATTTTAAGATAAAATCTTACTCTATTAAGGAAAAAACTTCCAGCTCGCTGAAATATGTTCATTTGCTGAAAACCATCAAAACCACGAAAAGTTCTTGTATTTGAAGATAAAATCTTTTTGCTTTGAAGAAGAAAGATCGAGCTGACTGAAATAAGTTCATTGGATGAAAACCAACAAAAATTGACAAGAACCACGAAAAGTTCTTGTATTTTAAGATAAAATCTTACTCTATTAAGGAAAAAACTTCCAGCTCGCTGAAATATGTTCATTTGCTGAAAACCATCAAAACCACGAAAAGTTCTTGTATTTGAAGATAAAATCTTTTTGCTTTGAAGAAGAAAGATCTAGCTGACTGAAATAAGTTCATTAGATGAAAACCAACAAAAATTGACAAGAACCACGAAAAGTTCTAGTATTTTAAGATAAAATCTTACTCTATTAAGGAAAAAACTTCCAGCTCGCTGAATTATGTTCATTTGCTGAAAACCATCAAAACCACGAAAAGTTCTTGTATTTGAAGATAAAATCTTTTTGCTTTGAAGAAGAAAGATCCAGCTGACTGAAATAAGTTCATTAGATGAAAACCAACAAAAATTGACAAGAACCACGAAAAGTTCTTGTATTTTAACATAAAATCTTGCTCTATTAAGGAAAAAACTTCCAGCTTGCTGAAATATGTTCATTTGCTGAAAACCAACAAAACCACCAAAAGTTCTTGTATTTGAAGATAAAATCTTTTTGCTTTGAAGAAGAAAGATCCAGCTGACTGAAATAAGTTCATTAGATGAAAACCAACAAAAATTGACAAGAACCACGAAAAGTTCTTGTATTTTGAGATAAAATCTTACTCTATTAAGGAAAAAACTTCCAGCTCGCTGAAATATGTTCATTTGCTGAAAACCATCAAAACCACGAAAAGTTCTTGTATTTGAAGATAAAATCTTTTTGCTTTGAAGAAGAAAGATCCAGCTGACTGAAATAAGTTCATTAGATGAAAACCAACAAAAATTGACAAGAACCACGAAAAGTTCTTGTATTTTAAGATAAAATCTTAGGCTATTAAAGAAAAAACTTCCAGCTCGCTGAAATCTGTTCATTTGCTGAAAACCATCAAAACCACGAAAAGTTCTTGTATTTGAAGATAAAATCTTTTTGCTTTGAAGAAGAAAGATCTAGCTGACTGAAATAAGTTCATTAGATGAAAAGCAACAAAAATTGACAAGAACCACGAAAAGTTCTTGTATTTTAAGATAAAATCTTACTCTATTCAGGAAAAAACTTCCAGCTCGCTGAAATATGTTCATTTGCTGAAAACCATCAAAACCACGAAAAGTTCTTGTATTTGAAGATAACATCTTTTTGCTTTGAAGAAGAAAGATCGAGCTGACTGAACTAAGTTCATTAGATGAAAACCAACAAAAATTGACAAGAACCACGAAAAGTTCTTGTATTTTAAGATAAAATCTTACGCTATTAAAGAAAAAACTTCTGGCTCGCTGAAATATGTTCATTTGCTGAAAACCAACAAAACCACGAAAAGTTCTTGTATTTGAAGATAAAATCTTTTTTCTTTGAAGAAGAAAGATCTAGCTGACTGAAATAAGTTCATTCGATGAAAACCAACAAAAATTGACAAGAACCACGAAAAGTTCTTGTATTTTAAGATAAAATCTTACTCTATTAAGGAAAAAACTTCCAGCTCGCTGAAATATGTTCATTTGCTGAAAACCATCAAAACCACGAAAAGTTCTTGTATTTGAAGATAAAATCTTTTTGCTTTGAAGAAGAAAGATATAGCTGACTGAAATAAGTTCATTAGATGAAAACCAACAAAAATTGACAAGAACCACCAAAAGTTCTTGTATTTTAAGATAAAATCTTACTCTATTCAGGAAAAAACTTCCAGCTCGCTGAAATATGTTCATTTGCTGAAAACCATCAAAACCACGAAAAGTTCTTGTATTTGAAGATAAAATCTTTTTGCTTTGAAGAAGAAAGATCTCGCTGACTGAAATCAGTTCATTCGATGAAAACCAACAAAAATTGACAAGAACCACGAAAACTTCTTGTATTTTAAGATAATATCTTACGCTATTAAAGAAAAAACTTCTGGCTCGCTGAAATATGTTCATTTGCTGAAAACCAACAAATCCACGAAAAGTTCTTGTATTTGAAGATAAAATCTTTTTGCTTTGAAGAAGAAACATCCAGCTGACTGAACTAAGTTCATTAGATGAAAACCAACAAAAATTGACAAGAACCACGAAAAGTTCTTGTATTTTAAGATAAAATCTTACGCTATTAAAGAAAAAACTTCTGGCTCGCTGAAATATGTTCATTTGCTGAAAACCAACAAAACCACGAAAAGTTCTTGTATTTGAAGATAAAATCTTTTTTCTTTGAAGAAGAAAGATCTAGCTGACTGAAATAAGTTCATTAGATGAAAACCAACAAAAATTGACAAGAACCACGAAAAGTTCTTGTATTTTAAGATAAAATCTTACTCTATTAAGGAAAAAACTTCCAGCTCGCTGAAATATGTTCATTTGCTGAAAACCATCAAAACCACGAAAAGTTCTTGTATTTGAAGATAAAATCTTTTTGCTTTGAAGAAGAAAGATATAGCTGACTGAAATAAGTTCATTCGATGAAAACCAACAAAAATTGACAAGAACCACGAAAAGTTCTTGTATTTTAAGATAAAATCTTACTCTATTCAGGAAAAAACTTCCAGCTCGCTGAAATATGTTCATTTGCTGAAAACCATCAAAACCACGAAAAGTTCTTGTATTTGAAGATAAAATCTTTTTGCTTTGAAGAAGAAAGATCCAGCTGACTGAAATAAGTTCATTCGATGAAAACCAACAAAAATTGACAAGAACCACGAAAACTTCTTGTATTTTAAGATAATATCTTACGCTATTAAAGAAAAAACTTCTGGCTCGCTGAAATATGTTCATTTGCTGAAAACCAACAAATCCACGAAAAGTTCTTGTATTTGAAGATAAAATCTTTTTGCTTTGAAGAAGAAAGATCCAGCTGACTGAAATAAGTTCATTAGATGAAAACCAACAAAAATTGACAAGAACCACGAAAAGTTCTTGTATTTTAAGATAAAATCTTACTCTATTAAGGAAAAAACTTCCAGCTCGCTGAAATATGTTCATTTGCTGAAAACCATCAAAACCACGAAAAGTTCTTGTATTTGAAGATAAAATCTTTTTGCTTTGAAGAAGAAAGATCTGGCTGACTGAAATAAGTTCATTAGATGAAAACCAACAAAAATTGACAAGAACCTCGAAAAGTTCTTGTATTTTAAGATAAAATCTTACTCTATTAAGGAAAAAACTTCCAGCTCGCTGAAATATGTTCATTTGCTGAAAACCATCAAAACCACGAAAAGTTCTTGTATTTGAAGATAAAATCTTTTTGCTTTGAAGAAGAAAGATCTAGCTGACTGAAATAAGTTCATTAGATGAAAACCAACAAAAATTGACAAGAACCACGAAAAGTTCTTGTATTTTAAGATAAAATCTTACTCTATTAAGGAAAAAACTTCCAGCTCGCTGAATTATGTTCATTTGCTGAAAACCATCAAAACCACGAAAAGTTCTTGTATTTGAAGATAAAATCTTTTTTCTTTGAAGAAGAAAGATCGAGCTGACTGAAATAAGTTCATTAGATGAAAACCAACAAAAATTGACAAGAAACACGAAAAGTTCTTGTATTTTAAGGTAAAATCTTACTCTATTAAGGAAAAAATTTCCAGCTCGCTGAAATATGTTCATTTGCTGAAAACCAACAAAACCACGAAAAGTTCTTGTATTTGAAGATAAAATCTTTTTGCTTTGAAGAAGAAAGATCCAGCTGACTGAAATAAGTTCATTCGATGAAAACCAACAAAAATTGACAAGAACCACGAAAAGTTCTTGTATTTTAAGATAAAATCTTACTCTATTAAGGAAAAAACTTCCAGCTCGCTGAAATATGTTCATTTGCTGAAAACCATCAAAACCACGAAAAGTTCTTGTATTTGAAGATAAAATCTTTTTGGTTTGAAGAAGAAAGATCTAGCTGACTGAAATAAGTTCATTCGATGAAAACCAACAAAATTTGACAAGAACCACGAAAACTTCTTGTATTTTAAGATAATATCTTACGCTATTAAAGAAAAAACTTCTGGCTCGCTGAAATATGTTCATTTGCTGAAAACCAACAAAACCACGAAAAGTTCTTGTATTTGAAGATAAAATCTTTTTGCTTTGAAGAAGAAAGATCCAGCTGACTGAAATAAGTTCATTAGATGAAAACCAACAAAAATTGACAAGAACCACGAAAAGTTCTTGTATTTTAAGATAAAATCTTACTCTATTAAGGAAAAAACTTCCAGCTCGCTGAAATATGTTCATTTGCTGAAAACCATCAAAACCACGAAAAGTTCTTGTATTTGAAGATAAAATCTTTTTGCTTTGAAGAAGAAAGATATAGCTGACTGAAATAAGTTCATTAGATGAAAACCAACAAAAATTGACAAGAACCACCAAAAGTTCTTGTATTTTAAGATAAAATCTTACTCTATTCAGGAAAAAACTTCCAGCTCGCTGAAATATGTTCATTTGCTGAAAACCATCAAAACCACGAAAAGTTCTTGTATTTGAAGATAAAATCTTTTTGCTTTGAAGAAGAAAGATCCAGCTGACTGAAATAAGTTCATGAGATGAAAACCAACAAAAATTGACAAGAACCACGAAAACTTCTTGTATTTTAAGATAATATCTTACGCTATTAAAGAAAAAACTTCTGGCTCGCTGAAATATGTTCATTTGCTGAAAACCAACAAATCCACGAAAAGTTCTTGTATTTGAAGATAAAATCTTTTTGCTTTGAAGAAGAAAGATCCAGCTGACTGAACTAAGTTCATTAGATGAAAACCAACAAAAATTGACAAGAACCACGAAAAGTTCTTGTATTTTAAGATAAAATCTTACGCTATTAAAGAAAAAACTTCTGGCTCGCTGAAATATGTTCATTTGCTGAAAACCAACAAAACCACGAAAAGTTCTTGTATTTGAAGATAAAATCTTTTTTCTTTGAAGAAGAAAGATCTAGCTGACTGAAATAAGTTCATTAGATGAAAACCAACAAAAATTGACAAGAACCACGAAAAGTTCTTGTATTTTAAGATAAAATCTTACTCTATTAAGGAAAAAACTCCCAGCTCGCTGAAATATGTTCATTTGCTGAAAACCATCAAAACCACGAAAAGTTCTTGTATTTGAAGATAAAATCTTTTTGCTTTGAAGAAGAAAGATATAGCTGACTGAAATAAGTTCATTAGATGAAAACCAACAAAAATTGACAAGAACCACGAAAAGTTCTTGTATTTTAAGATAAAATCTTACTCTATTCAGGAAAAAACTTCCAGCTCGCTGAAATATGTTCATTTGCTGAAAACCATCAAAACCACGAAAAGTTCTTGTATTTGAAGATAAAATCTTTTTGCTTTGAAGAAGAAAGATCCAGCTGACTGAAATAAGTTCATTCGATGAAAACCAACAAAAATTGACAAGAACCACGAAAACTTCTTGTATTTTAAGATAATATCTTACGCTATTAAAGAAAAAACTTCTGGCTCGCTGAAATATGTTCATTTGCTGAAAACCAACAAATCCACGAAAAGTTCTTGTATTTGAAGATAAAATCTTTTTGCTTTGAAGAAGAAAGATCCAGCTGACTGAAATAAGTTCATTAGATGAAAACCAACAAAAATTGACAAGAACCACGAAAAGTTCTTGTATTTTAAGATAAAATCTTACTCTATTAAGGAAAAAACTTCCAGCTCGCTGAAATATGTTCATTTGCTGAAAACCATCAAAACCACGAAAAGTTCTTGTATTTGAAGATAAAATCTTTTTGCTTTGAAGAAGAAAGATCTGGCTGACTGAAATAAGTTCATTAGATGAAAACCAACAAAAATTGACAAGAACCTCGAAAAGTTCTTGTATTTTAAGATAAAATCTTACTCTATTAAGGAAAAAACTTCCAGCTCGCTGAAATATGTTCATTTGCTGAAAACCATCAAAACCACGAAAAGTTCTTGTATTTGAAGATAAAATCTTTTTGCTTTGAAGAAGAAAGATCTAGCTGACTGAAATAAGTTCATTAGATGAAAACCAACAAAAATTGACAAGAACCACGAAAAGTTCTTGTATTTTAAGATAAAATCTTACTCTATTAAGGAAAAAACTTCCAGCTCGCTGAATTATGTTCATTTGCTGAAAACCATCAAAACCACGAAAAGTTCTTGTATTTGAAGATAAAATCTTTTTTCTTTGAAGAAGAAAGATCGAGCTGACTGAAATAAGTTCATTAGATGAAAACCAACAAAAATTGACAAGAAACACGAAAAGTTCTTGTATTTTAAGGTAAAATCTTACTCTATTAAGGAAAAAATTTCCAGCTCGCTGAAATATGTTCATTTGCTGAAAACCAACAAAACCACGAAAAGTTCTTGTATTTGAAGATAAAATCTTTTTGCTTTGAAGAAGAAAGATCCAGCTGACTGAAATAAGTTCATTAGATGAAAACCAACAAAAATTGACAAGAACCACGAAAAGTTCTTGTATTTTAAGATAAAATCTTACTCTATTAAGGAAAAAACTTCCAGCTCGCTGAAATATGTTCATTTGCTGAAAACCATCAAAACCACGAAAAGTTCTTGTATTTGAAGATAAAATCTTTTTGGTTTGAAGAAGAAAGATCTAGCTGACTGAAATAAGTTCATTCGATGAAAACCAACAAAATTTGACAAGAACCACGAAAACTTCTTGTATTTTAAGATAATATCTTACGCGATTAAAGAAAAAACTTCTGGCTCGCTGAAATATGTTCATTTGCTGAAAACCAACAAAACCACGAAAAGTTCTTGTATTTGAAGATAAAATCTTTTTGCTTTGAAGAAGAAAGATCCAGCTGACTGAAATAAGTTCATTAGATGAAAACCAACAAAAATTGACAAGAACCACGAAAAGTTCTTGTATTTTAAGATAAAATCTTACTCTATTAAGGAAAAAACTTCCAGCTCGCTGAAATATGTTCATTTGCTGAAAACCATCAAAACCACGAAAAGTTCTTGTATTTGAAGATAAAATCTTTTTGCTTTGAAGAAGAAAGATCTAGCTGACTGAAATAAGTTCATTGGATGAAAACCAACAAAAATTGACAAGAACCACGAAAAGTTCTTGTATTTTAAGATAAAATCTTACTCTATTAAGGAAAAAACTTCCAGCTCGCTGAAATATGTTCATTTGCTGAAAACCATCAAAACCACGAAAAGTTCTTGTATTTGAAGATAAAATCTTTTTGCTTTGAAGAAGAAAGATCTAGCTGACTGAAATAAGTTCATTAGATGAAAACCAACAAAAATTGACAAGAACCACGAAAAGTTCTAGTATTTTAAGATAAAATCTTACTCTATTAAGGAAAAAACTTCCAGCTCGCTGAATTATGTTCATTTGCTGAAAACCATCAAAACCACGAAAAGTTCTTGTATTTGAAGATAAAATCTTTTTGCTTTGAAGAAGAAAGATCCAGCTGACTGAAATAAGTTCATGAGATGAAAACCAACAAAAATTGACAAGAACCACGAAAAGTTCTTGTATTTTAACATAAAATCTTACTCTATTAAGGAAAAAACTTCCAGCTCGCTGAAATATGTTCATTTGCTGAAAACCAACAAAACCACCAAAAGTTCTTGTATTTGAAGATAAAATATTTTTGCTTTGAAGAAGAAAGATCCAGCTGACTGAAATAAGTTCATTAGATGAAAACCAACAAAAATTGACAAGAACCACGAAATGTTCTTGTATTTTAAGACAACATCTTAGGCTATTAAAGAAAAAACGTCCAGCTCGCTGAAATCTGTTCATTTGCTGAAAACCATCAAAACCACGAAAAGTTCTTGTATTTGAAGATAAAATCTTTTTGCTTTGAAGAAGAAAGATCTAGCTGACTGAAATAAGTTCATTAGATGAAAACCAACAAAAATTGACAAGAACCACGAAAGGTTCTTGTATTTTAAGATAGAATCTTACTCTATTCAGGAAAAAACTTCCAGCTCGCTGAAATCTGTTCATTTGCTGAAAACCATCAAAACCACGAAAAGTTCTTGTATTTGAAGATGAAATCTTTTTGCTTTGAAGAAGAAAGATCCAGCTGACTGAAATAAGTTCATTAGATGAAAACCAACAAAAATTGACAAGAACCACGAAAAGTTCTTGTATTTTGAGATAAAATCTTACTCTATTAAGGAAAAAACTTCCAGCTCGCTGAAATATGTTCATTTGCTGAAAACCATCAAAACCACGAAAAGTTCTTGTATTTGAAGATAAAATCTTTTTGCTTTGAAGAAGAAAGATCCAGCTGACTGAAATAAGTTCATTCGATGAAAACCAACAAAAATTGACAAGAACCACGAAAAGTTCTTGTATTTTGAGATAAAATCTTACTCTATTAAGGAAAAAACTTCCAGCTCGCTGAAATATGTTCATTTGCTGAAAACCATCAAAACCACGAAAAGTTCTTGTATTTGAAGATAAAATCTTTTTGCTTTGAAGAAGAAAGATCCAGCTGACTGAAATAAGTTCATTTGATGAAAACCAACAAAAATTGACAAGAACCACGAAAAGTTCTTGTATTTTAAGATAAAATCTTAGGCTATTAAAGAAAAAACTTCCAGCTCGCTGAAATCTGTTCATTTGCTGAAAACCATCAAAACCACGAAAAGTTCTTGTATTTGAAGATGAAATCTTTTTGCTTTGAAGAAGAAAGATCCAGCTGACTGAAATAAGTTCATGAGATGAAAACCAACAAAAATTGACAAGAACCACGAAAACTTCTTGTATTTTAAGATAATATCTTACGCTATTAAAGAAAAAACTTCTGGCTCGCTGAAATATGTTCATTTGCTGAAAACCAACAAATCCACGAAAAGTTCTTGTATTTGAAGATAAAATCTTTTTGCTTTGAAGAAGAAAGATCCAGCTGACTGAACTAAGTTCATTAGATGAAAACCAACAAAAATTGACAAGAAACACGAAAAGTTCTTGTATTTTAAGGTAAAATCTTACTCTATTAAGGAAAAAATTTCCAGCTCGCTGAAATATGTTCATTTGCTGAAAACCAACAAAACCACGAAAAGTTCTTGTATTTGAAGATAAAATCTTTTTGCTTTGAAGAAGAAAGATCCAGCTGACTGAAATAAGTTCATTCGATGAAAACCAACAAAAATTGACAAGAACCACGAAAAGTTCTTGTATTTTAAGATAAAATCTTACTCTATTAAGGAAAAAACTTCCAGCTCGCTGAAATATGTTCATTTGCTGAAAACCATCAAAACCACGAAAAGTTCTTGTATTTGAAGATAAAATCTTTTTGGTTTGAAGAAGAAAGATCTAGCTGACTGAAATAAGTTCATTCGATGAAAACCAACAAAATTTGACAAGAACCACGAAAACTTCTTGTATTTTAAGATAATATCTTACGCTATTAAAGAAAAAACTTCTGGCTCGCTGAAATATGTTCATTTGCTGAAAACCAACAAAACCACGAAAAGTTCTTGTATTTGAAGATAAAATCTTTTTGCTTTGAAGAAGAAAGATCCAGCTGACTGAAATAAGTTCATTAGATGAAAACCAACAAAAATTGACAAGAACCACGAAAAGTTCTTGTATTTTAAGATAAAATCTTACTCTATTAAGGAAAAAACTTCCAGCTCGCTGAAATATGTTCATTTGCTGAAAACCATCAAAACCACGAAAAGTTCTTGTATTTGAAGATAAAATCTTTTTGCTTTGAAGAAGAAAGATATAGCTGACTGAAATAAGTTCATTAGATGAAAACCAACAAAAATTGACAAGAACCACCAAAAGTTCTTGTATTTTAAGATAAAATCTTACTCTATTCAGGAAAAAACTTCCAGCTCGCTGAAATATGTTCATTTGCTGAAAACCATCAAAACCACGAAAAGTTCTTGTATTTGAAGATAAAATCTTTTTGCTTTGAAGAAGAAAGATCCAGCTGACTGAAATAAGTTCATGAGATGAAAACCAACAAAAATTGACAAGAACCACGAAAACTTCTTGTATTTTAAGATAATATCTTACGCTATTAAAGAAAAAACTTCTGGCTCGCTGAAATATGTTCATTTGCTGAAAACCAACAAATCCACGAAAAGTTCTTGTATTTGAAGATAAAATCTTTTTGCTTTGAAGAAGAAAGATCCAGCTGACTGAACTAAGTTCATTAGATGAAAACCAACAAAAATTGACAAGAACCACGAAAAGTTCTTGTATTTTAAGATAAAATCTTACGCTATTAAAGAAAAAACTTCTGGCTCGCTGAAATATGTTCATTTGCTGAAAACCAACAAAACCACGAAAAGTTCTTGTATTTGAAGATAAAATCTTTTTTCTTTGAAGAAGAAAGATCTAGCTGACTGAAATAAGTTCATTAGATGAAAACCAACAAAAATTGACAAGAACCACGAAAAGTTCTTGTATTTTAAGATAAAATCTTACTCTATTAAGGAAAAAACTCCCAGCTCGCTGAAATATGTTCATTTGCTGAAAACCATCAAAACCACGAAAAGTTCTTGTATTTGAAGATAAAATCTTTTTGCTTTGAAGAAGAAAGATATAGCTGACTGAAATAAGTTCATTAGATGAAAACCAACAAAAATTGACAAGAACCACGAAAAGTTCTTGTATTTTAAGATAAAATCTTACTCTATTCAGGAAAAAACTTCCAGCTCGCTGAAATATGTTCATTTGCTGAAAACCATCAAAACCACGAAAAGTTCTTGTATTTGAAGATAAAATCTTTTTGCTTTGAAGAAGAAAGATCCAGCTGACTGAAATAAGTTCATTCGATGAAAACCAACAAAAATTGACAAGAACCACGAAAACTTCTTGTATTTTAAGATAATATCTTACGCTATTAAAGAAAAAACTTCTGGCTCGCTGAAATATGTTCATTTGCTGAAAACCAACAAATCCACGAAAAGTTCTTGTATTTGAAGATAAAATCTTTTTGCTTTGAAGAAGAAAGATCCAGCTGACTGAAATAAGTTCATTAGATGAAAACCAACAAAAATTGACAAGAACCACGAAAAGTTCTTGTATTTTAAGATAAAATCTTACTCTATTAAGGAAAAAACTTCCAGCTCGCTGAAATATGTTCATTTGCTGAAAACCATCAAAACCACGAAAAGTTCTTGTATTTGAAGATAAAATCTTTTTGCTTTGAAGAAGAAAGATCTGGCTGACTGAAATAAGTTCATTAGATGAAAACCAACAAAAATTGACAAGAACCTCGAAAAGTTCTTGTATTTTAAGATAAAATCTTACTCTATTAAGGAAAAAACTTCCAGCTCGCTGAAATATGTTCATTTGCTGAAAACCATCAAAACCACGAAAAGTTCTTGTATTTGAAGATAAAATCTTTTTGCTTTGAAGAAGAAAGATCTAGCTGACTGAAATAAGTTCATTAGATGAAAACCAACAAAAATTGACAAGAACCACGAAAAGTTCTTGTATTTTAAGATAAAATCTTACTCTATTAAGGAAAAAACTTCCAGCTCGCTGAATTATGTTCATTTGCTGAAAACCATCAAAACCACGAAAAGTTCTTGTATTTGAAGATAAAATCTTTTTTCTTTGAAGAAGAAAGATCGAGCTGACTGAAATAAGTTCATTAGATGAAAACCAACAAAAATTGACAAGAAACACGAAAAGTTCTTGTATTTTAAGGTAAAATCTTACTCTATTAAGGAAAAAATTTCCAGCTCGCTGAAATATGTTCATTTGCTGAAAACCAACAAAACCACGAAAAGTTCTTGTATTTGAAGATAAAATCTTTTTGCTTTGAAGAAGAAAGATCCAGCTGACTGAAATAAGTTCATTAGATGAAAACCAACAAAAATTGACAAGAACCACGAAAAGTTCTTGTATTTTAAGATAAAATCTTACTCTATTAAGGAAAAAACTTCCAGCTCGCTGAAATATGTTCATTTGCTGAAAACCATCAAAACCACGAAAAGTTCTTGTATTTGAAGATAAAATCTTTTTGGTTTGAAGAAGAAAGATCTAGCTGACTGAAATAAGTTCATTCGATGAAAACCAACAAAATTTGACAAGAACCACGAAAACTTCTTGTATTTTAAGATAATATCTTACGCGATTAAAGAAAAAACTTCTGGCTCGCTGAAATATGTTCATTTGCTGAAAACCAACAAAACCACGAAAAGTTCTTGTATTTGAAGATAAAATCTTTTTGCTTTGAAGAAGAAAGATCCAGCTGACTGAAATAAGTTCATTAGATGAAAACCAACAAAAATTGACAAGAACCACGAAAAGTTCTTGTATTTTAAGATAAAATCTTACTCTATTAAGGAAAAAACTTCCAGCTCGCTGAAATATGTTCATTTGCTGAAAACCATCAAAACCACGAAAAGTTCTTGTATTTGAAGATAAAATCTTTTTGCTTTGAAGAAGAAAGATCTAGCTGACTGAAATAAGTTCATTGGATGAAAACCAACAAAAATTGACAAGAACCACGAAAAGTTCTTGTATTTTAAGATAAAATCTTACTCTATTAAGGAAAAAACTTCCAGCTCGCTGAAATATGTTCATTTGCTGAAAACCATCAAAACCACGAAAAGTTCTTGTATTTGAAGATAAAATCTTTTTGCTTTGAAGAAGAAAGATCTAGCTGACTGAAATAAGTTCATTAGATGAAAACCAACAAAAATTGACAAGAACCACGAAAAGTTCTAGTATTTTAAGATAAAATCTTACTCTATTAAGGAAAAAACTTCCAGCTCGCTGAATTATGTTCATTTGCTGAAAACCATCAAAACCACGAAAAGTTCTTGTATTTGAAGATAAAATCTTTTTGCTTTGAAGAAGAAAGATCCAGCTGACTGAAATAAGTTCATGAGATGAAAACCAACAAAAATTGACAAGAACCACGAAAAGTTCTTGTATTTTAACATAAAATCTTACTCTATTAAGGAAAAAACTTCCAGCTCGCTGAAATATGTTCATTTGCTGAAAACCAACAAAACCACCAAAAGTTCTTGTATTTGAAGATAAAATATTTTTGCTTTGAAGAAGAAAGATCCAGCTGACTGAAATAAGTTCATTAGATGAAAACCAACAAAAATTGACAAGAACCACGAAATGTTCTTGTATTTTAAGACAACATCTTAGGCTATTAAAGAAAAAACGTCCAGCTCGCTGAAATCTGTTCATTTGCTGAAAACCATCAAAACCACGAAAAGTTCTTGTATTTGAAGATAAAATCTTTTTGCTTTGAAGAAGAAAGATCTAGCTGACTGAAATAAGTTCATTAGATGAAAACCAACAAAAATTGACAAGAACCACGAAAGGTTCTTGTATTTTAAGATAGAATCTTACTCTATTCAGGAAAAAACTTCCAGCTCGCTGAAATCTGTTCATTTGCTGAAAACCATCAAAACCACGAAAAGTTCTTGTATTTGAAGATGAAATCTTTTTGCTTTGAAGAAGAAAGATCCAGCTGACTGAAATAAGTTCATGAGATGAAAACCAACAAAAATTGACAAGAACCACGAAAACTTCTTGTATTTTAAGATAATATCTTACGCTATTAAAGAAAAAACTTCTGGCTCGCTGAAATATGTTCATTTGCTGAAAACCAACAAATCCACGAAAAGTTCTTGTATTTGAAGATAAAATCTTTTTGCTTTGAAGAAGAAAGATCCAGCTGACTGAACTAAGTTCATTAGATGAAAACCAACAAAAATTGACAAGAACCACGAAAAGTTCTTGTATTTTAAGATAAAATCTTACGCTATTAAAGAAAAAACTTCTGGCTCGCTGAAATATGTTCATTTGCTGAAAACCAACAAAACCACGAAAAGTTCTTGTATTTGAAGATAAAATCTTTTTTCTTTGAAGAAGAAAGATCTAGCTGACTGAAATAAGTTCATTAGATGAAAACCAACAAAAATTGACAAGAACCACGAAAAGTTCTTGTATTTTAAGATAAAATCTTACTCTATTAAGGAAAAAACTCCCAGCTCGCTGAAATATGTTCATTTGCTGAAAACCATCAAAACCACGAAAAGTTCTTGTATTTGAAGATAAAATCTTTTTGCTTTGAAGAAGAAAGATATAGCTGACTGAAATAAGTTCATTAGATGAAAACCAACAAAAATTGACAAGAACCACGAAAAGTTCTTGTATTTTAAGATAAAATCTTACTCTATTCAGGAAAAAACTTCCAGCTCGCTGAAATATGTTCATTTGCTGAAAACCATCAAAACCACGAAAAGTTCTTGTATTTGAAGATAAAATCTTTTTGCTTTGAAGAAGAAAGATCCAGCTGACTGAAATAAGTTCATTCGATGAAAACCAACAAAAATTGACAAGAACCACGAAAACTTCTTGTATTTTAAGATAATATCTTACGCTATTAAAGAAAAAACTTCTGGCTCGCTGAAATATGTTCATTTGCTGAAAACCAACAAATCCACGAAAAGTTCTTGTATTTGAAGATAAAATCTTTTTGCTTTGAAGAAGAAAGATCCAGCTGACTGAAATAAGTTCATTAGATGAAAACCAACAAAAATTGACAAGAACCACGAAAAGTTCTTGTATTTTAAGATAAAATCTTACTCTATTAAGGAAAAAACTTCCAGCTCGCTGAAATATGTTCATTTGCTGAAAACCATCAAAACCACGAAAAGTTCTTGTATTTGAAGATAAAATCTTTTTGCTTTGAAGAAGAAAGATCTGGCTGACTGAAATAAGTTCATTAGATGAAAACCAACAAAAATTGACAAGAACCTCGAAAAGTTCTTGTATTTTAAGATAAAATCTTACTCTATTAAGGAAAAAACTTCCAGCTCGCTGAAATATGTTCATTTGCTGAAAACCATCAAAACCACGAAAAGTTCTTGTATTTGAAGATAAAATCTTTTTGCTTTGAAGAAGAAAGATCTAGCTGACTGAAATAAGTTCATTAGATGAAAACCAACAAAAATTGACAAGAACCACGAAAAGTTCTTGTATTTTAAGATAAAATCTTACTCTATTAAGGAAAAAACTTCCAGCTCGCTGAATTATGTTCATTTGCTGAAAACCATCAAAACCACGAAAAGTTATTGTATTTGAAGATAAAATCTTTTTTCTTTGAAGAAGAAAGATCGAGCTGACTGAAATAAGTTCATTAGATGAAAACCAACAAAAATTGACAAGAAACACGAAAAGTTCTTGTATTTTAAGGTAAAATCTTACTCTATTAAGGAAAAAATTTCCAGCTCGCTGAAATATGTTCATTTGCTGAAAACCAACAAAACCACGAAAAGTTCTTGTATTTGAAGATAAAATCTTTTTGCTTTGAAGAAGAAAGATCCAGCTGACTGAAATAAGTTCATTAGATGAAAACCAACAAAAATTGACAAGAACCACGAAAAGTTCTTGTATTTTAAGATAAAATCTTACTCTATTAAGGAAAAAACTTCCAGCTCGCTGAAATATGTTCATTTGCTGAAAACCATCAAAACCACGAAAAGTTCTTGTATTTGAAGATAAAATCTTTTTGGTTTGAAGAAGAAAGATCTAGCTGACTGAAATAAGTTCATTCGATGAAAACCAACAAAATTTGACAAGAACCACGAAAACTTCTTGTATTTTAAGATAATATCTTACGCGATTAAAGAAAAAACTTCTGGCTCGCTGAAATATGTTCATTTGCTGAAAACCAACAAAACCACGAAAAGTTCTTGTATTTGAAGATAAAATCTTTTTTCTTTGAAGAAGAAAGATCCAGCTGACTGAAATAAGTTCATTAAATGAAAACCAACAAAAATTGACAAGAAACACGAAAAGTTCTTGTATTTTAAGGTAAAATCTTACTCTATTAAGGAAAAAATTTCCAGCTCGCTGAAATATGTTCATTTGCTGAAAACCAACAAAACCACGAAAAGTTCTTGTATTTGAAGATAAAATCTTTTTGCTTTGAAGAAGAAAGATCCAGCTGACTGAAATAAGTTCATTAGATGAAAACCAACAAAAATTGACAAGAACCACGAAAAGTTCTTGTATTTTAAGATAAAATCTTACTCTATTAAGGAAAAAACTTCCAGCTCGCTGAAATATGTTCATTTGCTGAAAACCATCAAAACCACGAAAAGTTCTTGTATTTGAAGATAAAATCTTTTTGGTTTGAAGAAGAAAGATCTAGCTGACTGAAATAAGTTCATTCGATGAAAACCAACAAAATTTGACAAGAACCACGAAAACTTCTTGTATTTTAAGATAATATCTTACGCGATTAAAGAAAAAACTTCTGGCTCGCTGAAATATGTTCATTTGCTGAAAACCAACAAAACCACGAAAAGTTCTTGTATTTGAAGATAAAATCTTTTTGCTTTGAAGAAGAAAGATCCAGCTGACTGAAATAAGTTCATTAGATGAAAACCAACAAAAATTGACAAGAACCACGAAAAGTTCTTGTATTTTAAGATAAAATCTTACTCTATTAAGGAAAAAACTTCCAGCTCGCTGAAATATGTTCATTTGCTGAAAACCATCAAAACCACGAAAAGTTCTTGTATTTGAAGATAAAATCTTTTTGCTTTGAAGAAGAAAGATCTAGCTGACTGAAATAAGTTCATTGGATGAAAACCAACAAAAATTGACAAGAACCACGAAAAGTTCTTGTATTTTAAGATAAAATCTTACTCTATTAAGGAAAAAACTTCCAGCTCGCTGAAATATGTTCATTTGCTGAAAACCATCAAAACCACGAAAAGTTCTTGTATTTGAAGATAAAATCTTTTTGCTTTGAAGAAGAAAGATCTAGCTGACTGAAATAAGTTCATTAGATGAAAACCAACAAAAATTGACAAGAACCACGAAAAGTTCTAGTATTTTAAGATAAAATCTTACTCTATTAAGGAAAAAACTTCCAGCTCGCTGAATTATGTTCATTTGCTGAAAACCATCAAAACCACGAAAAGTTCTTGTATTTGAAGATAAAATCTTTTTGCTTTGAAGAAGAAAGATCCAGCTGACTGAAATAAGTTCATGAGATGAAAACCAACAAAAATTGACAAGAACCACGAAAAGTTCTTGTATTTTAACATAAAATCTTACTCTATTAAGGAAAAAACTTCCAGCTCGCTGAAATATGTTCATTTGCTGAAAACCAACAAAACCACCAAAAGTTCTTGTATTTGAAGATAAAATATTTTTGCTTTGAAGAAGAAAGATCCAGCTGACTGAAATAAGTTCATTAGATGAAAACCAACAAAAATTGACAAGAACCACGAAATGTTCTTGTATTTTAAGACAACATCTTAGGCTATTAAAGAAAAAACGTCCAGCTCGCTGAAATCTGTTCATTTGCTGAAAACCATCAAAACCACGAAAAGTTCTTGTATTTGAAGATAAAATCTTTTTGCTTTGAAGAAGAAAGATCTAGCTGACTGAAATAAGTTCATTAGATGAAAACCAACAAAAATTGACAAGAACCACGAAAGGTTCTTGTATTTTAAGATAGAATCTTACTCTATTCAGGAAAAAACTTCCAGCTCGCTGAAATCTGTTCATTTGCTGAAAACCATCAAAACCACGAAAAGTTCTTGTATTTGAAGATGAAATCTTTTTGCTTTGAAGAAGAAAGATCCAGCTGACTGAAATAAGTTCATTAGATGAAAACCAACAAAAATTGACAAGAACCACGAAAAGTTCTTGTATTTTGAGATAAAATCTTACTCTATTAAGGAAAAAACTTCCAGCTCGCTGAAATATGTTCATTTGCTGAAAACCATCAAAACCACGAAAAGTTCTTGTATTTGAAGATAAAATCTTTTTGCTTTGAAGAAGAAAGATCCAGCTGACTGAAATAAGTTCATTCGATGAAAACCAACAAAAATTGACAAGAACCACGAAAAGTTCTTGTATTTTGAGATAAAATCTTACTCTATTAAGGAAAAAACTTCCAGCTCGCTGAAATATGTTCATTTGCTGAAAACCATCAAAACCACGAAAAGTTCTTGTATTTGAAGATAAAATCTTTTTGCTTTGAAGAAGAAAGATCCAGCTGACTGAAATAAGTTCATTTGATGAAAACCAACAAAAATTGACAAGAACCACGAAAAGTTCTTGTATTTTAAGATAAAATCTTAGGCTATTAAAGAAAAAACTTCCAGCTCGCTGAAATCTGTTCATTTGCTGAAAACCATCAAAACCACGAAAAGTTCTTGTATTTGAAGATAAAATCTTTTTGCTTTGAAGAAGAAAGATCCAGCTGACTGAAATAAGTTCATTAGATGAAAAGCAACAAAAATTGACAAGAACCACGAAAAGTTCTTGTATTTTAAGATAAAATCTTACTCTATTCAGGAAAAAACTTCCAGCTCGCTGAAATATGTTCATTTGCTGAAAACCATCAAAACCACGAAAAGTTCTTGTATTTGAAGATAACATCTTTTTGCTTTGAAGAAGAAAGATCGAGCTGACTGAACTAAGTTCATTAGATGAAAACCAACAAAAATTGACAAGAACCACGAAAAGTTCTTGTATTTTAAGATAATATCTTACGCTATTAAAGAAAAAACTCCCAGCTCGCTGAAATATGTTCATTTGCTGAAAACCAACAAAACCACGAAAAGTTCTTGTATTTGAAGATAAAATCTTTTTGCTTTGAAGAAGAAAGATCCAGCTGACTGAAATAAGTTCATTAGATGAAAACCAACAAAAATTGACAAGAACCACGAAAAGTTCTTGTATTTTAAGATAAAATCTTACTCTATTAAGGAAAAAACTTCCAGCTCGCTGAAATATGTTCATTTGCTGAAAACCATCAAAACCACGAAAAGTTCTTGTATTTGAAGATAAAATCTTTTTGGTTTGAAGAAGAAAGATCTAGCTGACTGAAATAAGTTCATTCGATGAAAACCAACAAAATTTGACAAGAACCACGAAAACTTCTTGTATTTTAAGATAATATCTTACGCGATTAAAGAAAAAACTTCTGGCTCGCTGAAATATGTTCATTTGCTGAAAACCAACAAAACCACGAAAAGTTCTTGTATTTGAAGATAAAATCTTTTTGCTTTGAAGAAGAAAGATCCAGCTGACTGAAATAAGTTCATTAGATGAAAACCAACAAAAATTGACAAGAACCACGAAAAGTTCTTGTATTTTAAGATAAAATCTTACTCTATTAAGGAAAAAACTTCCAGCTCGCTGAAATATGTTCATTTGCTGAAAACCATCAAAACCACGAAAAGTTCTTGTATTTGAAGATAAAATCTTTTTGCTTTGAAGAAGAAAGATCTAGCTGACTGAAATAAGTTCATTGGATGAAAACCAACAAAAATTGACAAGAACCACGAAAAGTTCTTGTATTTTAAGATAAAATCTTACTCTATTAAGGAAAAAACTTCCAGCTCGCTGAAATATGTTCATTTGCTGAAAACCATCAAAACCACGAAAAGTTCTTGTATTTGAAGATAAAATCTTTTTGCTTTGAAGAAGAAAGATCTAGCTGACTGAAATAAGTTCATTAGATGAAAACCAACAAAAATTGACAAGAACCACGAAAAGTTCTAGTATTTTAAGATAAAATCTTACTCTATTAAGGAAAAAACTTCCAGCTCGCTGAATTATGTTCATTTGCTGAAAACCATCAAAACCACGAAAAGTTCTTGTATTTGAAGATAAAATCTTTTTGCTTTGAAGAAGAAAGATCCAGCTGACTGAAATAAGTTCATGAGATGAAAACCAACAAAAATTGACAAGAACCACGAAAAGTTCTTGTATTTTAACATAAAATCTTACTCTATTAAGGAAAAAACTTCCAGCTCGCTGAAATATGTTCATTTGCTGAAAACCAACAAAACCACCAAAAGTTCTTGTATTTGAAGATAAAATATTTTTGCTTTGAAGAAGAAAGATCCAGCTGACTGAAATAAGTTCATTAGATGAAAACCAACAAAAATTGACAAGAACCACGAAATGTTCTTGTATTTTAAGACAACATCTTAGGCTATTAAAGAAAAAACGTCCAGCTCGCTGAAATCTGTTCATTTGCTGAAAACCATCAAAACCACGAAAAGTTCTTGTATTTGAAGATAAAATCTTTTTGCTTTGAAGAAGAAAGATCTAGCTGACTGAAATAAGTTCATTAGATGAAAACCAACAAAAATTGACAAGAACCACGAAAGGTTCTTGTATTTTAAGATAGAATCTTACTCTATTCAGGAAAAAACTTCCAGCTCGCTGAAATCTGTTCATTTGCTGAAAACCATCAAAACCACGAAAAGTTCTTGTATTTGAAGATGAAATCTTTTTGCTTTGAAGAAGAAAGATCCAGCTGACTGAAATAAGTTCATTAGATGAAAACCAACAAAAATTGACAAGAACCACGAAAAGTTCTTGTATTTTGAGATAAAATCTTACTCTATTAAGGAAAAAACTTCCAGCTCGCTGAAATATGTTCATTTGCTGAAAACCATCAAAACCACGAAAAGTTCTTGTATTTGAAGATAAAATCTTTTTGCTTTGAAGAAGAAAGATCCAGCTGACTGAAATAAGTTCATTCGATGAAAACCAACAAAAATTGACAAGAACCACGAAAAGTTCTTGTATTTTGAGATAAAATCTTACTCTATTAAGGAAAAAACTTCCAGCTCGCTGAAATATGTTCATTTGCTGAAAACCATCAAAACCACGAAAAGTTCTTGTATTTGAAGATAAAATCTTTTTGCTTTGAAGAAGAAAGATCCAGCTGACTGAAATAAGTTCATTTGATGAAAACCAACAAAAATTGACAAGAACCACGAAAAGTTCTTGTATTTTAAGATAAAATCTTAGGCTATTAAAGAAAAAACTTCCAGCTCGCTGAAATCTGTTCATTTGCTGAAAACCATCAAAACCACGAAAAGTTCTTGTATTTGAAGATAAAATCTTTTTGCTTTGAAGAAGAAAGATCCAGCTGACTGAAATAAGTTCATTAGATGAAAAGCAACAAAAATTGACAAGAACCACGAAAAGTTCTTGTATTTTAAGATAAAATCTTACTCTATTCAGGAAAAAACTTCCAGCTCGCTGAAATATGTTCATTTGCTGAAAACCATCAAAACCACGAAAAGTTCTTGTATTTGAAGATAACATCTTTTTGCTTTGAAGAAGAAAGATCGAGCTGACTGAACTAAGTTCATTAGATGAAAACCAACAAAAATTGACAAGAACCACGAAAAGTTCTTGTATTTTAAGATAATATCTTACGCTATTAAAGAAAAAACTCCCAGCTCGCTGAAATATATTCATTTGCTGAAAACCAACAAAACCACGAAAAGTTCTTGTATTTGAAGATAAAATCTTTTTTCTTTGAAGAAGAAAGATCTAGCTGACTGAAATAAGTTCATTAGATGAAAACCAACAAAAATTGACAAGAACCACGAAAAGTTCTTGTATTTTAAGGTAAAATCTTACTCTATTAAGGAAAAAACTTCCAGCTCGCTGAAATATGTTCATTTGCTGAAAAGCAACAAAACCACGAAATGTTCTTGTATTTGAAGATAAAATCTTTTTGCTTTGAAGAAGAAAGATCCAGCTGACTGAAATAAGTTCATTAGATGAAAACCAACAAAAATTGACAAGAACCACGAAAAGTTCTTGTATTTTAAGATAAAATCTTACTCTATTCAGGAAAAAACTTCCAGCTCGCTGAAATATGTTCATTTGCTGAAAACCATCAAAACCACGAAAAGTTCTTGTATTTGAAGATAAAATCTTTTTGCTTTGAAGAAGAAAGATCCAGCTGACTGAAATAAGTTCATTCGATGAAAACCAACAAAAATTGACAAGAACCACGAAAACTTCTTGTATTTTAAGATAATATCTTACGCTATTAAAGAAAAAACTTCTGGCTCGCTGAAATATGTTCATTTGCTGAAAACCAACAAATCCACGAAAAGTTCTTGTATTTGAAGATAAAATCTTTTTGCTTTGAAGAAGAAAGATCCAGCTGACTGAAATAAGTTCATTAGATGAAAACCAACAAAAATTGACAAGAACCACGAAAAGTTCTTGTATTTTAAGATAAAATCTTACTCTATTAAGGAAAAAACTTCCAGCTCGCTGAAATATGTTCATTTGCTGAAAACCATCAAAACCACGAAAAGTTCTTGTATTTGAAGATAAAATCTTTTTGCTTTGAAGAAGAAAGATCTGGCTGACTGAAATAAGTTCATTAGATGAAAACCAACAAAAATTGACAAGAACCACGAAAAGTTCTTGTATTTTAAGATAAAATCTTACTCTATTAAGGAAAAAACTTCTAGCTCGCTGAAATATGTTCATTTGCTGAAAACCATCAAAACCACGAAAAGTTCTTGTATTTGAAGATAAAATCTTTTTGCTTTGAAGAAGAAAGATCCAGCTGACTGAAATAAGTTCATTAGATGAAAACCAACAAAAATTGACAAGAACCACGAAAAGTTCTTGTATTTTAAGATAAAATCTTACTCTATTAAGGAAAAAACTTCCAGCTCGCTGAAATATGTTCATTTGCTGAAAACCATCAAAACCACGAAAAGTTCTTGTATTTGAAGATAAAATCTTTTTGGTTTGAAGAAGAAAGATCTAGCTGACTGAAATAAGTTCATTCGATGAAAACCAACAAAATTTGACAAGAACCACGAAAACTTCTTGTATTTTAAGATAATATCTTACGCGATTAAAGAAAAAACTTCTGGCTCGCTGAAATATGTTCATTTGCTGAAAACCAACAAAACCACGAAAAGTTCTTGTATTTGAAGATAAAATCTTTTTGCTTTGAAGAAGAAAGATCCAGCTGACTGAAATAAGTTCATTAGATGAAAACCAACAAAAATTGACAAGAACCACGAAAAGTTCTTGTATTTTAAGATAAAATCTTACTCTATTAAGGAAAAAACTTCCAGCTCGCTGAAATATGTTCATTTGCTGAAAACCATCAAAACCACGAAAAGTTCTTGTATTTGAAGATAAAATCTTTTTGCTTTGAAGAAGAAAGATCTAGCTGACTGAAATAAGTTCATTGGATGAAAACCAACAAAAATTGACAAGAACCACGAAAAGTTCTTGTATTTTAAGATAAAATCTTACTCTATTAAGGAAAAAACTTCCAGCTCGCTGAAATATGTTCATTTGCTGAAAACCATCAAAACCACGAAAAGTTCTTGTATTTGAAGATAAAATCTTTTTGCTTTGAAGAAGAAAGATCTAGCTGACTGAAATAAGTTCATTAGATGAAAACCAACAAAAATTGACAAGAACCACGAAAAGTTCTAGTATTTTAAGATAAAATCTTACTCTATTAAGGAAAAAACTTCCAGCTCGCTGAATTATGTTCATTTGCTGAAAACCATCAAAACCACGAAAAGTTCTTGTATTTGAAGATAAAATCTTTTTGCTTTGAAGAAGAAAGATCCAGCTGACTGAAATAAGTTCATGAGATGAAAACCAACAAAAATTGACAAGAACCACGAAAAGTTCTTGTATTTTAACATAAAATCTTACTCTATTAAGGAAAAAACTTCCAGCTCGCTGAAATATGTTCATTTGCTGAAAACCAACAAAACCACCAAAAGTTCTTGTATTTGAAGATAAAATATTTTTGCTTTGAAGAAGAAAGATCCAGCTGACTGAAATAAGTTCATTAGATGAAAACCAACAAAAATTGACAAGAACCACGAAATGTTCTTGTATTTTAAGACAACATCTTAGGCTATTAAAGAAAAAACGTCCAGCTCGCTGAAATCTGTTCATTTGCTGAAAACCATCAAAACCACGAAAAGTTCTTGTATTTGAAGATAAAATCTTTTTGCTTTGAAGAAGAAAGATCTAGCTGACTGAAATAAGTTCATTAGATGAAAACCAACAAAAATTGACAAGAACCACGAAAGGTTCTTGTATTTTAAGATAGAATCTTACTCTATTCAGGAAAAAACTTCCAGCTCGCTGAAATCTGTTCATTTGCTGAAAACCATCAAAACCACGAAAAGTTCTTGTATTTGAAGATGAAATCTTTTTGCTTTGAAGAAGAAAGATCCAGCTGACTGAAATAAGTTCATTAGATGAAAACCAACAAAAATTGACAAGAACCACGAAAAGTTCTTGTATTTTGAGATAAAATCTTACTCTATTAAGGAAAAAACTTCCAGCTCGCTGAAATATGTTCATTTGCTGAAAACCATCAAAACCACGAAAAGTTCTTGTATTTGAAGATAAAATCTTTTTGCTTTGAAGAAGAAAGATCCAGCTGACTGAAATAAGTTCATTCGATGAAAACCAACAAAAATTGACAAGAACCACGAAAAGTTCTTGTATTTTGAGATAAAATCTTACTCTATTAAGGAAAAAACTTCCAGCTCGCTGAAATATGTTCATTTGCTGAAAACCATCAAAACCACGAAAAGTTCTTGTATTTGAAGATAAAATCTTTTTGCTTTGAAGAAGAAAGATCCAGCTGACTGAAATAAGTTCATTTGATGAAAACCAACAAAAATTGACAAGAACCACGAAAAGTTCTTGTATTTTAAGATAAAATCTTAGGCTATTAAAGAAAAAACTTCCAGCTCGCTGAAATCTGTTCATTTGCTGAAAACCATCAAAACCACGAAAAGTTCTTGTATTTGAAGATAAAATCTTTTTGCTTTGAAGAAGAAAGATCCAGCTGACTGAAATAAGTTCATTAGATGAAAAGCAACAAAAATTGACAAGAACCACGAAAAGTTCTTGTATTTTAAGATAAAATCTTACTCTATTCAGGAAAAAACTTCCAGCTCGCTGAAATATGTTCATTTGCTGAAAACCATCAAAACCACGAAAAGTTCTTGTATTTGAAGATAACATCTTTTTGCTTTGAAGAAGAAAGATCGAGCTGACTGAACTAAGTTCATTAGATGAAAACCAACAAAAATTGACAAGAACCACGAAAAGTTCTTGTATTTTAAGATAATATCTTACGCTATTAAAGAAAAAACTCCCAGCTCGCTGAAATATATTCATTTGCTGAAAACCAACAAAACCACGAAAAGTTCTTGTATTTGAAGATAAAATCTTTTTTCTTTGAAGAAGAAAGATCTAGCTGACTGAAATAAGTTCATTAGATGAAAACCAACAAAAATTGACAAGAACCACGAAAAGTTCTTGTATTTTAAGGTAAAATCTTACTCTATTAAGGAAAAAACTTCCAGCTCGCTGAAATATGTTCATTTGCTGAAAAGCAACAAAACCACGAAATGTTCTTGTATTTGAAGATAAAATCTTTTTGCTTTGAAGAAGAAAGATCCAGCTGACTGAAATAAGTTCATTAGATGAAAACCAACAAAAATTGACAAGAACCACGAAAAGTTCTTGTATTTTAAGATAAAATCTTACTCTATTCAGGAAAAAACTTCCAGCTCGCTGAAATATGTTCATTTGCTGAAAACCATCAAAACCACGAAAAGTTCTTGTATTTGAAGATAAAATCTTTTTGCTTTGAAGAAGAAAGATCCAGCTGACTGAAATAAGTTCATTCGATGAAAACCAACAAAAATTGACAAGAACCACGAAAACTTCTTGTATTTTAAGATAATATCTTACGCTATTAAAGAAAAAACTTCTGGCTCGCTGAAATATGTTCATTTGCTGAAAACCAACAAATCCACGAAAAGTTCTTGTATTTGAAGATAAAATCTTTTTGCTTTGAAGAAGAAAGATCCAGCTGACTGAAATAAGTTCATTCGATGAAAACCAACAAAAATTGACAAGAACCACGAAAAGTTCTTGTATTTTGAGATAAAATCTTACTCTATTAAGGAAAAAACTTCCAGCTCGCTGAAATATGTTCATTTGCTGAAAACCATCAAAACCACGAAAAGTTCTTGTATTTGAAGATAAAATCTTTTTGCTTTGAAGAAGAAAGATCCAGCTGACTGAAATAAGTTCATTTGATGAAAACCAACAAAAATTGACAAGAACCACGAAAAGTTCTTGTATTTTAAGATAAAATCTTAGGCTATTAAAGAAAAAACTTCCAGCTCGCTGAAATCTGTTCATTTGCTGAAAACCATCAAAACCACGAAAAGTTCTTGTATTTGAAGATAAAATCTTTTTGCTTTGAAGAAGAAAGATCCAGCTGACTGAAATAAGTTCATTAGATGAAAAGCAACAAAAATTGACAAGAACCACGAAAAGTTCTTGTATTTTAAGATAAAATCTTACTCTATTCAGGAAAAAACTTCCAGCTCGCTGAAATATGTTCATTTGCTGAAAACCATCAAAACCACGAAAAGTTCTTGTATTTGAAGATAACATCTTTTTGCTTTGAAGAAGAAAGATCGAGCTGACTGAACTAAGTTCATTAGATGAAAACCAACAAAAATTGACAAGAACCACGAAAAGTTCTTGTATTTTAAGATAATATCTTACGCTATTAAAGAAAAAACTCCCAGCTCGCTGAAATATGTTCATTTGCTGAAAACCAACAAAACCACGAAAAGTTCTTGTATTTGAAGATAAAATCTTTTTGCTTTGAAGAAGAAAGATCCAGCTGACTGAAATAAGTTCATTAGATGAAAACCAACAAAAATTGACAAGAACCACGAAAAGTTCTTGTATTTTAAGATAAAATCTTACTCTATTAAGGAAAAAACTTCCAGCTCGCTGAAATATGTTCATTTGCTGAAAACCATCAAAACCACGAAAAGTTCTTGTATTTGAAGATAAAATCTTTTTGGTTTGAAGAAGAAAGATCCAGCTGACTGAAATAAGTTCATTAGATGAAAACCAACAAAAATTGACAAGAACCACGAAAAGTTCTTGTATTTTGAGATAAAATCTTACTCTATTAAGGAAAAAACTTCCAGCTCGCTGAAATATGTTCATTTGCTGAAAACCATCAAAACCACGAAAAGTTCTTGTATTTGAAGATAAAATCTTTTTGCTTTGAAGAAGAAAGATCCAGCTGACTGAAATAAGTTCATTCGATGAAAACCAACAAAAATTGACAAGAACCACGAAAAGTTCTTGTATTTTGAGATAAAATCTTACTCTATTAAGGAAAAAACTTCCAGCTCGCTGAAATATGTTCATTTGCTGAAAACCATCAAAACCACGAAAAGTTCTTGTATTTGAAGATAAAATCTTTTTGCTTTGAAGAAGAAAGATCCAGCTGACTGAAATAAGTTCATTTGATGAAAACCAACAAAAATTGACAAGAACCACGAAAAGTTCTTGTATTTTAAGATAAAATCTTAGGCTATTAAAGAAAAAACTTCCAGCTCGCTGAAATCTGTTCATTTGCTGAAAACCATCAAAACCACGAAAAGTTCTTGTATTTGAAGATAAAATCTTTTTGCTTTGAAGAAGAAAGATCCAGCTGACTGAAATAAGTTCATTAGATGAAAAGCAACAAAAATTGACAAGAACCACGAAAAGTTCTTGTATTTTAAGATAAAATCTTACTCTATTCAGGAAAAAACTTCCAGCTCGCTGAAATATGTTCATTTGCTGAAAACCATCAAAACCACGAAAAGTTCTTGTATTTGAAGATAACATCTTTTTGCTTTGAAGAAGAAAGATCGAGCTGACTGAACTAAGTTCATTAGATGAAAACCAACAAAAATTGACAAGAACCACGAAAAGTTCTTGTATTTTAAGATAATATCTTACGCTATTAAAGAAAAAACTCCCAGCTCGCTGAAATATATTCATTTGCTGAAAACCAACAAAACCACGAAAAGTTCTTGTATTTGAAGATAAAATCTTTTTTCTTTGAAGAAGAAAGATCTAGCTGACTGAAATAAGTTCATTAGATGAAAACCAACAAAAATTGACAAGAACCACGAAAAGTTCTTGTATTTTAAGGTAAAATCTTACTCTATTAAGGAAAAAACTTCCAGCTCGCTGAAATATGTTCATTTGCTGAAAAGCAACAAAACCACGAAATGTTCTTGTATTTGAAGATAAAATCTTTTTGCTTTGAAGAAGAAAGATCCAGCTGACTGAAATAAGTTCATTAGATGAAAACCAACAAAAATTGACAAGAACCACGAAAAGTTCTTGTATTTTAAGATAAAATCTTACTCTATTCAGGAAAAAACTTCCAGCTCGCTGAAATATGTTCATTTGCTGAAAACCATCAAAACCACGAAAAGTTCTTGTATTTGAAGATAAAATCTTTTTGCTTTGAAGAAGAAAGATCCAGCTGACTGAAATAAGTTCATTCGATGAAAACCAACAAAAATTGACAAGAACCACGAAAACTTCTTGTATTTTAAGATAATATCTTACGCTATTAAAGAAAAAACTTCTGGCTCGCTGAAATATGTTCATTTGCTGAAAACCAACAAATCCACGAAAAGTTCTTGTATTTGAAGATAAAATCTTTTTGCTTTGAAGAAGAAAGATCCAGCTGACTGAAATAAGTTCATTCGATGAAAACCAACAAAAATTGACAAGAACCACGAAAAGTTCTTGTATTTTGAGATAAAATCTTACTCTATTAAGGAAAAAACTTCCAGCTCGCTGAAATATGTTCATTTGCTGAAAACCATCAAAACCACGAAAAGTTCTTGTATTTGAAGATAAAATCTTTTTGCTTTGAAGAAGAAAGATCCAGCTGACTGAAATAAGTTCATTTGATGAAAACCAACAAAAATTGACAAGAACCACGAAAAGTTCTTGTATTTTAAGATAAAATCTTAGGCTATTAAAGAAAAAACTTCCAGCTCGCTGAAATCTGTTCATTTGCTGAAAACCATCAAAACCACGAAAAGTTCTTGTATTTGAAGATAAAATCTTTTTGCTTTGAAGAAGAAAGATCCAGCTGACTGAAATAAGTTCATTAGATGAAAAGCAACAAAAATTGACAAGAACCACGAAAAGTTCTTGTATTTTAAGATAAAATCTTACTCTATTCAGGAAAAAACTTCCAGCTCGCTGAAATATGTTCATTTGCTGAAAACCATCAAAACCACGAAAAGTTCTTGTATTTGAAGATAACATCTTTTTGCTTTGAAGAAGAAAGATCGAGCTGACTGAACTAAGTTCATTAGATGAAAACCAACAAAAATTGACAAGAACCACGAAAAGTTCTTGTATTTTAAGATAATATCTTACGCTATTAAAGAAAAAACTCCCAGCTCGCTGAAATATGTTCATTTGCTGAAAACCAACAAAACCACGAAAAGTTCTTGTATTTGAAGATAAAATCTTTTTGCTTTGAAGAAGAAAGATCCAGCTGACTGAAATAAGTTCATTAGATGAAAACCAACAAAAATTGACAAGAACCACGAAAAGTTCTTGTATTTTAAGATAAAATCTTACTCTATTAAGGAAAAAACTTCCAGCTCGCTGAAATATGTTCATTTGCTGAAAACCATCAAAACCACGAAAAGTTCTTGTATTTGAAGATAAAATCTTTTTGGTTTGAAGAAGAAAGATCTAGCTGACTGAAATAAGTTCATTCGATGAAAACCAACAAAATTTGACAAGAACCACGAAAACTTCTTGTATTTTAAGATAATATCTTACGCGATTAAAGAAAAAACTTCTGGCTCGCTGAAATATGTTCATTTGCTGAAAACCAACAAAACCACGAAAAGTTCTTGTATTTGAAGATAAAATCTTTTTGCTTTGAAGAAGAAAGATCCAGCTGACTGAAATAAGTTCATTAGATGAAAACCAACAAAAATTGACAAGAACCACGAAAAGTTCTTGTATTTTAAGATAAAATCTTACTCTATTAAGGAAAAAACTTCCAGCTCGCTGAAATATGTTCATTTGCTGAAAACCATCAAAACCACGAAAAGTTCTTGTATTTGAAGATAAAATCTTTTTGCTTTGAAGAAGAAAGATCTAGCTGACTGAAATAAGTTCATTGGATGAAAACCAACAAAAATTGACAAGAACCACGAAAAGTTCTTGTATTTTAAGATAAAATCTTAATCTATTAAGGAAAAAACTTCCAGCTCGCTGAAATATGTTCATTTGCTGAAAACCATCAAAACCACGAAAAGTTCTTGTATTTGAAGATAAAATCTTTTTGCTTTGAAGAAGAAAGATCTAGCTGACTGAAATAAGTTCATTAGATGAAAACCAACAAAAATTGACAAGAACCACGAAAAGTTCTAGTATTTTAAGATAAAATCTTACTCTATTAAGGAAAAAACTTCCAGCTCGCTGAATTATGTTCATTTGCTGAAAACCATCAAAACCACGAAAAGTTCTTGTATTTGAAGATAAAATCTTTTTGCTTTGAAGAAGAAAGATCCAGCTGACTGAAATAAGTTCATGAGATGAAAACCAACAAAAATTGACAAGAACCACGAAAAGTTCTTGTATTTTAACATAAAATCTTACTCTATTAAGGAAAAAACTTCCAGCTCGCTGAAATATGTTCATTTGCTGAAAACCAACAAAACCACCAAAAGTTCTTGTATTTGAAGATAAAATATTTTTGCTTTGAAGAAGAAAGATCCAGCTGACTGAAATAAGTTCATTAGATGAAAACCAACAAAAATTGACAAGAACCACGAAATGTTCTTGTATTTTAAGACAACATCTTAGGCTATTAAAGAAAAAACGTCCAGCTCGCTGAAATCTGTTCATTTGCTGAAAACCATCAAAACCACGAAAAGTTCTTGTATTTGAAGATAAAATCTTTTTGCTTTGAAGAAGAAAGATCTAGCTGACTGAAATAAGTTCATTAGATGAAAACCAACAAAAATTGACAAGAACCACGAAAGGTTCTTGTATTTTAAGATAGAATCTTACTCTATTCAGGAAAAAACTTCCAGCTCGCTGAAATCTGTTCATTTGCTGAAAAGCAACAAAACCACGAAATGTTCTTGTATTTGAAGATAAAATCTTTTTGCTTTGAAGAAGAAAGATCCAGCTGACTGAAATAAGTTCATTAGATGAAAACCAACAAAAATTGACAAGAACCACGAAAAGTTCTTGTATTTTAAGATAAAATCTTACTCTATTCAGGAAAAAACTTCCAGCTCGCTGAAATATGTTCATTTGCTGAAAACCATCAAAACCACGAAAAGTTCTTGTATTTGAAGATAAAATCTTTTTGCTTTGAAGAAGAAAGATCCAGCTGACTGAAATAAGTTCATTCGATGAAAACCAACAAAAATTGACAAGAACCACGAAAACTTCTTGTATTTTAAGATAATATCTTACGCTATTAAAGAAAAAACTTCTGGCTCGCTGAAATATGTTCATTTGCTGAAAACCAACAAATCCACGAAAAGTTCTTGTATTTGAAGATAAAATCTTTTTGCTTTGAAGAAGAAAGATCCAGCTGACTGAAATAAGTTCATTAGATGAAAACCAACAAAAATTGACAAGAACCACGAAAAGTTCTTGTATTTTAAGATAAAATCTTACTCTATTAAGGAAAAAACTTCCAGCTCGCTGAAATATGTTCATTTGCTGAAAACCATCAAAACCACGAAAAGTTCTTGTATTTGAAGATAAAATCTTTTTGCTTTGAAGAAGAAAGATCTGGCTGACTGAAATAAGTTCATTAGATGAAAACCAACAAAAATTGACAAGAACCACGAAAAGTTCTTGTATTTTAAGATAAAATCTTACTCTATTAAGGAAAAAACTTCTAGCTCGCTGAAATATGTTCATTTGCTGAAAACCATCAAAACCACGAAAAGTTCTTGTATTTGAAGATAAAATCTTTTTGCTTTGAAGAAGAAAGATCCAGCTGACTGAAATAAGTTCATTAGATGAAAACCAACAAAAATTGACAAGAACCACGAAAAGTTCTTGTATTTTAAGATAAAATCTTACTCTATTAAGGAAAAAACTTCCAGCTCGCTGAAATATGTTCATTTGCTGAAAACCATCAAAACCACGAAAAGTTCTTGTATTTGAAGATAAAATCTTTTTGGTTTGAAGAAGAAAGATCTAGCTGACTGAAATAAGTTCATTCGATGAAAACCAACAAAATTTGACAAGAACCACGAAAACTTCTTGTATTTTAAGATAATATCTTACGCGATTAAAGAAAAAACTTCTGGCTCGCTGAAATATGTTCATTTGCTGAAAACCAACAAAACCACGAAAAGTTCTTGTATTTGAAGATAAAATCTTTTTGCTTTGAAGAAGAAAGATCCAGCTGACTGAAATAAGTTCATTAGATGAAAACCAACAAAAATTGACAAGAACCACGAAAAGTTCTTGTATTTTAAGATAAAATCTTACTCTATTAAGGAAAAAACTTCCAGCTCGCTGAAATATGTTCATTTGCTGAAAACCATCAAAACCACGAAAAGTTCTTGTATTTGAAGATAAAATCTTTTTGCTTTGAAGAAGAAAGATCTAGCTGACTGAAATAAGTTCATTGGATGAAAACCAACAAAAATTGACAAGAACCACGAAAAGTTCTTGTATTTTAAGATAAAATCTTACTCTATTAAGGAAAAAACTTCCAGCTCGCTGAAATATGTTCATTTGCTGAAAACCATCAAAACCACGAAAAGTTCTTGTATTTGAAGATAAAATCTTTTTGCTTTGAAGAAGAAAGATCTAGCTGACTGAAATAAGTTCATTAGATGAAAACCAACAAAAATTGACAAGAACCACGAAAAGTTCTAGTATTTTAAGATAAAATCTTACTCTATTAAGGAAAAAACTTCCAGCTCGCTGAATTATGTTCATTTGCTGAAAACCATCAAAACCACGAAAAGTTCTTGTATTTGAAGATAAAATCTTTTTGCTTTGAAGAAGAAAGATCCAGCTGACTGAAATAAGTTCATGAGATGAAAACCAACAAAAATTGACAAGAACCACGAAAAGTTCTTGTATTTTAACATAAAATCTTACTCTATTAAGGAAAAAACTTCCAGCTCGCTGAAATATGTTCATTTGCTGAAAACCAACAAAACCACCAAAAGTTCTTGTATTTGAAGATAAAATATTTTTGCTTTGAAGAAGAAAGATCCAGCTGACTGAAATAAGTTCATTAGATGAAAACCAACAAAAATTGACAAGAACCACGAAATGTTCTTGTATTTTAAGACAACATCTTAGGCTATTAAAGAAAAAACGTCCAGCTCGCTGAAATCTGTTCATTTGCTGAAAACCATCAAAACCACGAAAAGTTCTTGTATTTGAAGATAAAATCTTTTTGCTTTGAAGAAGAAAGATCTAGCTGACTGAAATAAGTTCATTAGATGAAAACCAACAAAAATTGACAAGAACCACGAAAGGTTCTTGTATTTTAAGATAGAATCTTACTCTATTCAGGAAAAAACTTCCAGCTCGCTGAAATCTGTTCATTTGCTGAAAACCATCAAAACCACGAAAAGTTCTTGTATTTGAAGATGAAATCTTTTTGCTTTGAAGAAGAAAGATCCAGCTGACTGAAATAAGTTCATTAGATGAAAACCAACAAAAATTGACAAGAACCACGAAAAGTTCTTGTATTTTGAGATAAAATCTTACTCTATTAAGGAAAAAACTTCCAGCTCGCTGAAATATGTTCATTTGCTGAAAACCATCAAAACCACGAAAAGTTCTTGTATTTGAAGATAAAATCTTTTTGCTTTGAAGAAGAAAGATCCAGCTGACTGAAATAAGTTCATTCGATGAAAACCAACAAAAATTGACAAGAACCACGAAAAGTTCTTGTATTTTGAGATAAAATCTTACTCTATTAAGGAAAAAACTTCCAGCTCGCTGAAATATGTTCATTTGCTGAAAACCATCAAAACCACGAAAAGTTCTTGTATTTGAAGATAAAATCTTTTTGCTTTGAAGAAGAAAGATCCAGCTGACTGAAATAAGTTCATTTGATGAAAACCAACAAAAATTGACAAGAACCACGAAAAGTTCTTGTATTTTAAGATAAAATCTTAGGCTATTAAAGAAAAAACTTCCAGCTCGCTGAAATCTGTTCATTTGCTGAAAACCATCAAAACCACGAAAAGTTCTTGTATTTGAAGATAAAATCTTTTTGCTTTGAAGAAGAAAGATCCAGCTGACTGAAATAAGTTCATTAGATGAAAAGCAACAAAAATTGACAAGAACCACGAAAAGTTCTTGTATTTTAAGATAAAATCTTACTCTATTCAGGAAAAAACTTCCAGCTCGCTGAAATATGTTCATTTGCTGAAAACCATCAAAACCACGAAAAGTTCTTGTATTTGAAGATAACATCTTTTTGCTTTGAAGAAGAAAGATCGAGCTGACTGAACTAAGTTCATTAGATGAAAACCAACAAAAATTGACAAGAACCACGAAAAGTTCTTGTATTTTAAGATAATATCTTACGCTATTAAAGAAAAAACTCCCAGCTCGCTGAAATATATTCATTTGCTGAAAACCAACAAAACCACGAAAAGTTCTTGTATTTGAAGATAAAATCTTTTTTCTTTGAAGAAGAAAGATCTAGCTGACTGAAATAAGTTCATTAGATGAAAACCAACAAAAATTGACAAGAACCACGAAAAGTTCTTGTATTTTAAGGTAAAATCTTACTCTATTAAGGAAAAAACTTCCAGCTCGCTGAAATATGTTCATTTGCTGAAAAGCAACAAAACCACGAAATGTTCTTGTATTTGAAGATAAAATCTTTTTGCTTTGAAGAAGAAAGATCCAGCTGACTGAAATAAGTTCATTAGATGAAAACCAACAAAAATTGACAAGAACCACGAAAAGTTCTTGTATTTTAAGATAAAATCTTACTCTATTCAGGAAAAAACTTCCAGCTCGCTGAAATATGTTCATTTGCTGAAAACCATCAAAACCACGAAAAGTTCTTGTATTTGAAGATAAAATCTTTTTGCTTTGAAGAAGAAAGATCCAGCTGACTGAAATAAGTTCATTCGATGAAAACCAACAAAAATTGACAAGAACCACGAAAACTTCTTGTATTTTAAGATAATATCTTACGCTATTAAAGAAAAAACTTCTGGCTCGCTGAAATATGTTCATTTGCTGAAAACCAACAAATCCACGAAAAGTTCTTGTATTTGAAGATAAAATCTTTTTGCTTTGAAGAAGAAAGATCCAGCTGACTGAAATAAGTTCATTAGATGAAAACCAACAAAAATTGACAAGAACCACGAAAAGTTCTTGTATTTTAAGATAAAATCTTACTCTATTAAGGAAAAAACTTCCAGCTCGCTGAAATATGTTCATTTGCTGAAAACCATCAAAACCACGAAAAGTTCTTGTATTTGAAGATAAAATCTTTTTGCTTTGAAGAAGAAAGATCTGGCTGACTGAAATAAGTTCATTAGATGAAAACCAACAAAAATTGACAAGAACCACGAAAAGTTCTTGTATTTTAAGATAAAATCTTACTCTATTAAGGAAAAAACTTCTAGCTCGCTGAAATATGTTCATTTGCTGAAAACCATCAAAACCACGAAAAGTTCTTGTATTTGAAGATAAAATCTTTTTTCTTTGAAGAAGAAAGATCGAGCTGACTGAAATAAGTTCATTAGATGAAAACCAACAAAAATTGACAAGAACCACGAAAAGTTCTTGTATTTTAAGATAAAATCTTACTCTATTAAGGAAAAAACTTCCAGCTCGCTGAAATATGTTCATTTGCTGAAAACCATCAAAACCACGAAAAGTTCTTGTATTTGAAGATAAAATCTTTTTGCTTTGAAGAAGAAAGATCTAGCTGACTGAAATAAGTTCATTCGATGAAAACCAACAAAATTTGACAAGAACCACGAAAACTTCTTGTATTTTAAGATAATATCTTACGCTATTAAAGAAAAAACTTCTGGCTCGCTGAAATATGTTCATTTGCTGAAAACCAACAAAACCACGAAAAGTTCTTGTATTTGAAGATAAAATCTTTTTGCTTTGAAGAAGAAAGATCTGGCTGACTGAAATAAGTTCATTAGATGAAAACCAACAAAAATTGACAAGAACCACGAAAAGTTCTTGTATTTTAAGATAAAATCTTACTCTATTAAGGAAAAAACTTCTAGCTCGCTGAAATATGTTCATTTGCTGAAAACCATCAAAACCACGAAAAGTTCTTGTATTTGAAGATAAAATCTTTTTGCTTTGAAGAAGAAAGATCCAGCTGACTGAAATAAGTTCATTAGATGAAAACCAACAAAAATTGACAAGAACCACGAAAAGTTCTTGTATTTTAAGATAAAATCTTACTCTATTAAGGAAAAAACTTCCAGCTCGCTGAAATATGTTCATTTGCTGAAAACCATCAAAACCACGAAAAGTTCTTGTATTTGAAGATAAAATCTTTTTGCTTTGAAGAAGAAAGATCTAGCTGACTGAAATAAGTTCATTCGATGAAAACCAACAAAATTTGACAAGAACCACGAAAACTTCTTGTATTTTAAGATAATATCTTACGCTATTAAAGAAAAAACTTCTGGCTCGCTGAAATATGTTCATTTGCTGAAAACCAACAAAACCACGAAAAGTTCTTGTATTTGAAGATAAAATCTTTTTGCTTTGAAGAAGAAAGATCTAGCTGACTGAAATAAGTTCATCAGATGAAAACCAACAAAAATTGACAAGAACCACGAAAAGTTCTTGTATTTTAAGATAAAATCTTACTCTATTAAGGAAAAAACTTCCAGCTCGCTGAAATCTGTTCATTTGCTGAAAACCAACAAAACCACGAAAAGATCTTGTATTTGAAGATAAAATCTTTTTGCTTTGACGAAGAAAGATCTAGCTGACTGAAATAAGTTCATTAGATGAAAACCAACAAAAATTGACAAGAACCACGAAAAGTTCTTGTATTTTAAGATAAAATCTTAGGCTATGAAAGAAAAAACTTCCAGCTCACTGAAATATGTTCATTTGCTGAAAACCATCAAAACCACGAAAAGTTCTTGTATTTGAAGATAAAATCTTTTTGCTTTGAAGAAGAAAGATCTAGCTGACTGAAATAAGTTCATTAGATGAAAACCAACAAAATTTGACAAGAACCACAAAAACTTCTTGTATTTTAAGATAATATCTTACGCTATTAAAGAAAAAACGTCTGGCTCGCTGAAATATGTTCATTTGCTGAAAACCAACAAAACCACGAAAAGTTCTTGTATTTGAAGATAAAATCTTTTTGCTTTGAAGAAGAAAGATCCAGCTGACTGAAATAAGTTCATTGGATGAAAACCAACAAAAATTGACAAGAACCACGAAAAGTTCTTGTATTTTAAGATAAAATCTTACGCTATTGAAGAGAAAACTCCCAGGTCGCTGAAATATGTTCATTTGCTGAAAACCAACAAAACCACGAAAAGTTCTTGTATTTGAAGATAAAATCTTTTTGCTTTGAAGAAGAAAGATCTAGCTGACTGAAATAAGTTCATTCGATGAAAACCAACAAAAATTGACAAGAACCACGAAAAGTTCTTGTATTTTAAGATAAAATCTTACTCTATTAAGGAAAAAACTTCCAGTCGCTGAAATATGTTCATTTGCTGAAAACCATCAAAACCACGAAAAGTTCTTGTATTTGAAGATAAAATCTTTTTGCTTTGAAGAAGAAAGATCTAGCTGACTGAAATAAGTTCATTAGATGAAAACCAACAAAAATTGACAAGAACCACGAAAAGTTCTTGTATTTTAAGATAAAATCTTACTCTATTAAGGAAAAAACTTCCAGCTCGCTGAAATATGTTCATTTGCTGAAAACCATCAAAACCACGAAAAGTTCTTGTATTTGAAGATAAAATCTTTTTGCTTTGAAGAAGAAAGATCTAGCTGACTGAAATAAGTTCATTAGATGAAAACCAACAAAATTTGACAAGAACCACAAAAACTTCTTGTATTTTAAGATAATATCTTACGCTATTAAAGAAAAAACGTCTGGCTCGCTGAAATATGTTCATTTGCTGAAAACCAACAAAACCACGAAAAGTTCTTGTATTTGAAGATAAAATCTTTTTGCTTTGAAGAAGAAAGATCCAGCTGACTGAAATAAGTTCATTGGATGAAAACCAACAAAAATTGACAAGAACCACGAAAAGTTCTTGTATTTTAAGATAAAATCTTACTCTATTCAGGAAAAAACTTCCAGCTCGCTGAAATATGTTCATTTGCTGAAAACCATCAAAACCACGAAAAGTTCTTGTATTTGAAGATAAAATCTTTTTGCTTTGAAGAAGAAAGATCCAGCTGACTGAAATAAGTTCATCAGATGAAAACCAACAAAAATTGACAAGAACCACGAAAAGTTCTTGTATTTTAAGATAAAATCTTACTCTATGAAGGAAAAAACTTCCAGCTCGCTGAAATATGTTCATTTGCTGAAAACCATCAAAACCACGAAAAGTTCTTGTATTTGAAGATAAAATCTTTTTGCTTTGAAGAAGAAAGATCTAGCTGACTGAAATAAGTTCATGAGATGAAAACCAACAAAAATTGACAAGAACCACGAAAAGTTCTTGTATTTTAAGATAAAATCTGACTCTATTAAGGAAAAAACTTCCAGCTCGCTGAAATCTGTTCATTTGCTGAAAACCAACAAAACCACGAAAAGTTCTTGTATTTGAAGATAAAATCTTTTTGCTTTGACGAAGAAAGATCTAGCTGACTGAAATAAGTTCATTGGATGAAAACCAACAAAAATTGACAAGAACCACGAAAAGTTCTTGTATTTTAAGATAAAATCTTAGGCTATTGAAGAAAAAACTTCCAGCTCGCTGAAATATGTTCATTTGCTGAAAACCATCAAAACCACGAAAAGTTCTTGTATTTGAAGATAAAATCTTTTTGCTTTGAAGAAGAAAGATCCAGCTGACTGAAATAAGTTGATTGGATGAAAACCAACAAAAATTGACAAGAACCACGAAAAGTTCTTGTATTTTAAGATAAAATCTTACTCTATTAAGGAAAAAACTTCCAGCTCGCTGAAATATGTTCATTTGCTGAAAACCATCAAAACCACGAAAAGTTCTTGTATTTGAAGATAAAATCTTTTTGCTTTGAAGAAGAAAGATCTAGCTGACTGAAATAAGTTCATCAGATGAAAACCAACAAAAATTGACAAGAACCACGAAACGTTCTTGTATTTTAAGATAAAATCTTAGGCTATTAAAGAAAAAACTTCCAGCTCGCTGAAATATGTTCATTTGCTGAAAACCATCAAAACCACGAAAAGTTCTTGTATTTGAAGATAAAATCTTTTTGCTTTGAAGAAGAAAGATCTAGCTGACTGAAATAAGTTCATCAGATGAAAACCAACAAAAATTGACAAGAACCACGAAAAGTTCTTGTATTTTAAGATAAAATCTTACTCTATTAAGGAAAAAACTTCCAGCTCGCTGAAATCTGTTCATTTGCTGAAAACCAACAAAACCACGAAAAGATCTTGTATTTGAAGATAAAATCTTTTTGCTTTGACGAAGAAAGATCTAGCTGACTGAAATAAGTTCATTAGATGAAAACCAACAAAAATTGACAAGAACCACGAAAAGTTCTTGTATTTTAAGATAAAATCTTAGGCTATGAAAGAAAAAACTTCCAGCTCACTGAAATATGTTCATTTGCTGAAAACCATCAAAACCACGAAAAGTTCTTGTATTTGAAGATAAAATCTTTTTGCTTTGAAGAAGAAAGATCTAGCTGACTGAAATAAGTTCATTAGATGAAAACCAACAAAATTTGACAAGAACCACAAAAACTTCTTGTATTTTAAGATAATATCTTACGCTATTAAAGAAAAAACGTCTGGCTCGCTGAAATATGTTCATTTGCTGAAAACCAACAAAACCACGAAAAGTTCTTGTATTTGAAGATAAAATCTTTTTGCTTTGAAGAAGAAAGATCCAGCTGACTGAAATAAGTTCATTCGATGAAAACCAACAAAAATTGACAAGAACCACGAAAAGTTCTTGTATTTTAAGATAAAATCTTACTCTATTAAGGAAAAAACTTCCAGCTCGCTGAAATATGTTCATTTGCTGAAAACCATCAAAACCACGAAAAGTTCTTGTATTTGAAGATAAAATCTTTTTGCTTTGAAGAAGAAAGATCCAGCTGACTGAAATAAGTTCATCAGATGAAAACCAACAAAAATTGACAAGAACCACGAAAAGTTCTTGTATTTTAAGATAAAATCTTACTCTATGAAGGAAAAAACTTCCAGCTCGCTGAAATATGTTCATTTGCTGAAAACCATCAAAACCACGAAAAGTTCTTGTATTTGAAGATAAAATCTTTTTGCTTTGAAGAAGAAAGATCTAGCTGACTGAAATAAGTTCATTAGATGAAAACCAACAAAAATTGACAAGAACCACGAAAAGTTCTTGTATTTTAAGATAAAATCTTACTCTATTCAGGAAAAAACTTCCAGCTCGCTGAAATCTGTTCATTTGCTGAAAACCATCAAAACCACGAAAAGTTCTTGTATTTGAAGATAAAATCTTTTTGCTTTGAAGAAGAAAGATCCAGCTGACTGAAATAAGTTCATTGGATGAAAACCAACAAAAATTGACAAGAACCACGAAAAGTTCTTGTATTTTAAGATAAAATCTTACTCTATTAAGGAAAAAACTTCCAGCTCGCTGAAATATGTTCATTTGCTGAAAACCATCAAAACCACGAAAAGTTCTTGTATTTGAAGATAAAATCTTTTTGCTTTGAAGAAGAAAGATCCAGCTGACTGAAATAAGTTGATTGGATGAAAACCAACAAAAATTGACAAGAACCACGAAAAGTTCTTGTATTTTAAGATAAAATCTTACTCTATTAAGGAAAAAACTTCCAGCTCGCTGAAATATGTTCATTTGCTGAAAACCATCAAAACCACGAAAAGTTCTTGTATTTGAAGATAAAATCTTTTTGCTTTGAAGAAGAAAGATCTAGCTGACTGAAATAAGTTCATCAGATGAAAACCAACAAAAATTGACAAGAACCACGAAACGTTCTTGTATTTTAAGATAAAATCTTAGGCTATTAAAGAAAAAACTTCCAGCTCGCTGAAATATGTTCATTTGCTGAAAACCATCAAAACCACGAAAAGTTCTTGTATTTGAAGATAAAATCTTTTTGCTTTGAAGAAGAAAGATCTAGCTGACTGAAATAAGTTCATCAGATGAAAACCAACAAAAATTGACAAGAACCACGAAAAGTTCTTGTATTTTAAGATAAAATCTTACTCTATTAAGGAAAAAACTTCCAGCTCGCTGAAATCTGTTCATTTGCTGAAAACCAACAAAACCACGAAAAGATCTTGTATTTGAAGATAAAATCTTTTTGCTTTGACGAAGAAAGATCTAGCTGACTGAAATAAGTTCATTAGATGAAAACCAACAAAAATTGACAAGAACCACGAAAAGTTCTTGTATTTTAAGATAAAATCTTAGGCTATGAAAGAAAAAACTTCCAGCTCACTGAAATATGTTCATTTGCTGAAAACCATCAAAACCACGAAAAGTTCTTGTATTTGAAGATAAAATCTTTTTGCTTTGAAGAAGAAAGATCTAGCTGACTGAAATAAGTTCATCAGATGAAAACCAACAAAAATTGACAAGAACCACGAAACGTTCTTGTATTTTAAGATAAAATCTTAGGCTATTAAAGAAAAAACTTCCAGCTCGCTGAAATATGTTCATTTGCTGAAAACCATCAAAACCACGAAAAGTTCTTGTATTTGAAGATAAAATCTTTTTGCTTTGAAGAAGAAAGATCTAGCTGACTGAAATAAGTTTATTGGATGAAAACCAACAATATTTGACAAGAACCACGAAAAGTTCTTGTATTTTAAGATAATATCTTACGCTATTAAAGAAAAAACTTCTGGCTCGCTGAAATATGTTCATTTGCTGAAAACCATCAAAACAACGAAAAGTTCTTGTATTTGAAGATAAAATCTTTTTGCTTTGAAGTAGAAAGATCTAGCTGACTGAAATAAGTTCATTAGATGAAAACCAACAAAAATTGACAACAACCACGAAAAGTTCTTGTATTTTAAGATAAAATCTTAGGCTATTAAAGAAAAAACTACCAGCTCGCTGAAATCTGTTCATTTGCTGAAAACGATCAAAACCACGAAAAGTTCTTGTATTTGAAGATAAAATCTTTTTGCTTTGAAGAAGAAAGATCTAGCTGACTGAAATAAGTTCATTAGATGAAAACCAACAAAAATTGACAAGAACCACGAAAAGTTCTTGTATTTTAAGATAAAATCTTACTCTATTAAGGAAAATACTTCCAGCTCGCTGAAATATGTTCATTTTCTGAAAACCATCAAAACCACGAAAAGTTCTTGTATTTGAAGATAAAATCTTTTTGCTTTGAAGAAGAAAGATCTAGCTGACTGAAATAAGTTCATCAGATGAAAACCAACAAAAATTGACAAGAACCACGAAACGTTCTTGTATTTTAAGATAAAATCTTAGGCTATTAAAGAAAAAACTTCCAGCTCGCTGAAATATGTTCATTTGCTGAAAACCATCAAAACCACGAAAAGTTCTTGTATTTGAAGATAAAATCTTTTTGCTTTGAAGAAGAAAGATCTAGCTGACTGAAATAAGTTTATTGAATGAAAACCAACAATATTTGACAAGAACCACGAAAAGTTCTTGTATTTTAAGATAATATCTTACGCTATTAAAGAAAAAACTTCTGGCTCGCTGAAATATGTTCATTTGCTGAAAACCATCAAAACAACGAAAAGTTCTTGTATTTGAAGATAAAATCTTTTTGCTTTGAAGTAGAAAGATCTAGCTGACTGAAATAAGTTCATTAGATGAAAACCAACAAAAATTGACAACAACCACGAAAAGTTCTTGTATTTTAAGATAAAATCTTAGGCTATTAAAGAAAAAACTACCAGCTCGCTGAAATCTGTTCATTTGCTGAAAACGATCAAAACCACGAAAAGTTCTTGTATTTGAAGATAAAATCTTTTTGCTTTGAAGAAGAAAGATCTAGCTGACTGAAATAAGTTCATTAGATGAAAACCAACAAAAATTGACAAGAACCACGAAAAGTTCTTGTATTTTAAGATAAAATCTTACTCTATTAAGGAAAATACTTCCAGCTCGCTGAAATATGTTCATTTTCTGAAAACCATCAAAACCACGAAAAGTTCTTGTATTTGAAGATAAAATCTTTTTGCTTTGAAGAAGAAAGATCTAGCTGACTGAAATAAGTTCATCAGATGAAAACCAACAAAAATTGACAAGAACCACGAAAAGTTCTTGTATTTTAAGATAAAATCTTACTCTATTAAGGAAAAAACATCCAGCTCGCTGAAATATGTTCATTTGCTGAAAACCATCAAAACCACGAAAAGTTCTTGTATTTGAAGATAAAATCTTTTTGCTTTGAAGAAGAAAGATCTGGCTGACTGAAATAAGTTCATTAGATAAAAACCAACAAAAATTGACAAGAACCACGAAAAGTTCTTGTATTTTAAGATAAAATCTTACTCTATAAAGGAAAAAACTTCCAGCTCGCTGAAATCTGTTCATTTGCTGAAAACCAACAAAACCACGAAAAGTTCTTGTATTTGAAGATAAAATCTTTTTGCTTTGACGAAGAAAGATCTAGCTGACTGAAATAAGTTCATTAGATGAAAACCAACAAAAATTGACAAGAACCACGAAAAGTTCTTGTATTTTAAGATAAAATCTTTTTGCTTTGAAGAAGAAAGATCTAGCTGACTGAAATAAGTTCATTAGATGAAAACCAACAAAAATTGACAAGAACCACGAAAAGTTCTTGTATTTTAAGATAAAATCTTAGGCTATTAAAGAAAAAACTTCCAGCTCGCTGAAATCTGTTCATTTGCTGAAAACCATCAAAACCACGAAAAGTTCTTGTATTTGAAGATAAAATCTTTTTGCTTTGAAGAAGAAAGATCTAGCTGACTGAAACAAGTTCATTAGATGAAAACCAACAAAAATTGACAAGAACCACGAAAAGTTCTTGTATTTTAAGATAAAATCTTACTCTATTCAGGAAAAAACTTCCAGCTCGCTGAAATCTGTTCATTTGCTGAAAACCATCAAAACCACGAAAAGTTCTTGTATTTGAAGATAAAATCTTTTTGCTTTGAAGAAGAAAGATCCAGCTGACTGAAATAAGTTCATTGGATGAAAACCAACAAAAATTGACAAGAACCACGAAAAGTTCTTGTATTTTAAGATAAAATCTTACTCTATTAAGGAAAAAACTTCCAGCTCGCTGAAATATGTTCATTTGCTGAAAACCATCAAAACCACGAAAAGTTCTTGTATTTGAAGATAAAATCTTTTTGCTTTGAAGAAGAAAGATCTAGCTGACTGAAATAAGTTCATTAGATGAAAACCAACAAAAATTGACAAGAACCACGAAAAGTTCTTGTATTTTAAGATAAAATCTTACTCTATGAAGGAAAAAACTTCCAGCTCGCTGAAATCTGTTCATTTGCTGAAAACCAACAAAACCACGAAAAGTTCTTGTATTTGAAGATAAAATCTTTTTGCTTTGACGAAGAAAGATCTAGCTGACTGAAATAAGTTCATTGGATGAAAACCAACAAAAATTGACAAGAACCATGAAAAGTTCTTGTATTTTAAGATAAAATCTTAGGCTATTAAAGAAAAAACTTCCAGCTCGCTGAAATCTGTTCATTTGCTGAAAACCATCAAAACCACGAAAAGTTCTTGTATTTGAAGATAAAATCTTTTTGCTTTGAAGAAGAAAGATCCAGCTGACTGAAATAAGTTCATTGGATGAAAACCAACAAAAATTGACAAGAACCACGAAAGGTTCTTGTATTTTAAGATAAAATCTTACTCTATTAAGGAAAAAACTTCCAGCTCGCTGAAATATGTTCATTTGCTGAAAACCATCAAAACCACGAAAAGTTCTTGTATTTGAAGATAAAATGTTTTTGCTTTAAAGAAGAAAGATCCAGCTGACTAAAATAAGTTCATCAGATGAAAACCAACAAAAATTGACAAGAACCACGAAACGTTCTTGTATTTTAAGATAAAATCTTAGGCTATTAAAGAAAAAACTTCCAGCTCGCTGAAATATGTTCATTTGCTGAAAACCATCAAAACCACGAAAAGTTCTTGTATTTGAAGATAAAATCTTTTTGCTTTGACGAAGAAAGATCTAGCTGACTGAAATACGTTCATTAGATGAAAACCAACAAAAATTGACAAGAACCACGAAAAGTTCTTGTATTTTAAGAAAAAATCTTAGGCTATGAAAGAAAAAACTTCCAGCTCACTGAAATATGTTCATTTGCTGAAAACCATCAAAACCACGAAAAGTTCTTGTATTTGAAGATAAAATCTTTTTGCTTTGAAGAAGAAAGATCTAGCTGACTGAAATAAGTTTATTGGATGAAAACCAACAATATTTGACAAGAACCACGAAAAGTTCTTGTATTTTAAGAAAATATCTTACGCTATTAAAGAAAAAACTACCAGCTCGCTGAAATATGTTCATTTGCTGAAAACCATCAAAACAACGAAAAGTTCTTGTATTTGAAGATAAAATCTTTTTGCTTTGAAGAAGAAAGATCTAGCTGACTGAAATAAGTTCATTAGATGAAAACCAACAAAAATTGACAACAACCACGAAAAGTTCTTGTATTTTAAGATAAAATCTTAGGCTATTAAAGAAAAAACTACCAGCTGGCTGAAATCTGTTCATTTGCTGAAAACGATCAAAACCACGAAAAGTTCTTGTATTTGAAGATAAAATCTTTTTGCTTTGAAGAAGAAAGATCTAGCTGACTGAAATAAGTTCATTAGATGAAAACCAACAACATTTGACAAGAACCACGAAAACTTCTTGTATTTTAAGATAATATCTTACGCTATTAAAGAAAAATCTTCTGGCTCGCTGAAATATGTTCATTTGCTGAAAACCAACAAAACCACGAAAAGTTCTTGTATTTGAAGATAAAATCTTTTTGCTTTGAAGAAGAAAGATCCAGCTGACTGAAATAAGTTCATTGGATGAAAACCAACAAAAATTGACAAGAACCACGAAAAGTTCTTGTATTTTAAGATAAAATCTTACTCTATTAAGGAAAAAACTTCCAGCTCGCTGAAATATGTTCATTTGCTGAAAACCATCAAAACCACGGAAAGTTCTTGTATTTGAAGATAAAATCTTTTTGCTTTGAAGAAGAAAGATCTAGCTGACTGAAATAAGTTCATCAGATGAAAACCAACAAAAATTGACAAGAACCACGAAAAGTTCTTGTATTTTAAGATAAAATCTTACTCTATTAAGGAAAAAACATCCAGCTCGCTGAAATATGTTCATTTGCTGAAAACCATCAAAACCACGAAAAGTTCTTGTATTTGAAGATAAAATCTTTTTGCTTTGAAGAAGAAAGATCTGGCTGACTGAAATAAGTTCATTAGATCAAAACCAACAAAAATTGACAAGAACCACGAAAAGTTCTTGTATTTTAAGATAAAATCTTACTCTATTAAGGAAAAAACTTCCAGCTCGCTGAAATCTGTTCATTTGCTGAAAACCAACAAAACCACGAAAAGTTCTTGTATTTGAAGATAAAATCTTTTTGCTTTGACGAAGAAAGATCGAGCTGACTGAAATAAGTTCATTAGATGAAAACCAACAAAAATTGACAAGAACCACGAAAAGTTCTTGTATTTTAAGATAAAATCTTTTTGCTTTGAAGAAGAAAGATCTAGCTGACTGAAATAAGTTCATTAGATGAAAACCAACAAAAATTGACAAGAACCACGAAAAGTTCTTGTATTTTAAGATAAAATCTTAGGCTATTAAAGAAAAAACTTCCAGCTCGCTGAAATCTGTTCATTTGCTGAAAACCATCAAAACCACGAAAAGTTCTTGTATTTGAAGATAAAATCTTTTTGCTTTGAAGAAGAAAGATCTAGCTGACTGAAATAAGTTCATTCGATGAAAACCAACAAAAATTGACAAGAACCACGAAAAGTTCTTGTATTTTAAGATAAAATCTTACTCTGTTCAGGAAAAAACTTCCAGCTCGCTGAAATCTGTTCATTTGCTGAAAACCATCAAAACCACGAAAAGTTCTTGTATTTGAAGATAAAATCTTTTTGCTTTGAAGAAGAAAGATCCAGCTGACTGAAATAAGTTCATTGGATGAAAACCAACAAAAATTGACAAGAACCACGAAAAGTTCTTGTATTTTAAGATAAAATCTTACTCTATTAAGGAAAAAACTTCCAGCTCGCTGAAATATGTTCATTTGCTGAAAACCATCAAAACCACGAAAAGTTCTTGTATTTGAAGATAAAATCTTTTTGCTTTGAAGAAGAAAGATCCAGCTGACTGAAATAAGTTCATTAGATGAAAACCAACAAAAATTGACAAGAACCACGAAAAGTTCTTGTATTTTAAGATAAAATCTTACTCTATTAAGGAAAAAACTTCCAGCTCGCTGAAATATGTTCATTTGCTGAAAACCATCAAAACCACGAAAAGTTCTTGTATTTGAAGATAAAATCTTTTTGCTTTGAAGAAGAAAGATCCAGCTGACTGAAATAAGTTCATTGGATGAAAACCAACAAAAATTGACAAGAACCACGAAAAGTTCTTGTATTTTAAGATAAAATCTTACTCTATTCAGGAAAAAACTTCCAGCTCGCTGAAATATGTTCATTTGCTGAAAACCATCAAAACCACGAAAAGTTCTTGTATTTGAAGATAGAATCTTTTTGCTTTGAAGAAGAAAGATCTAGCTGACTGAAATAAGTTCATCAGATGAAAACCAACAAAAATTGACAAGAACCACGAAACGTTCTTGTATTTTAAGATAAAATCTTAGGCTATTAAAGAAAAAACTTCCAGCTCGCTGAAATATGTTCATTTGCTGAAAACCATCAAAACCACGAAAAGTTCTTGTATTTGAAGATAAAATCTTTTTGTTTTGAAGAAGAAAGATCCAGCTGACTGAAATAAGTTCATCAAATGAAAACCAACAAAAATTGACAAGAACCACGAAAAGTTCTTGTATTATAAGATAAAATCTTACTCTATTAAGGAAAAAACTTCCAGCTCGCTGAAATCTGTTCATTTGCTGAAAACCAACAAAACCACGAAAAGTTCTTGTATTTGAAGATAAAATCTTTTTGCTTTGACGAAGAAAGATCTAGCTGACTGAAATAAGTTTATTGGATGAAAACCAACAATATTTGACAAGAACCACGAAAAGTTCTTGTATTTTAAGATAATATCTTAGGCTATTAAAGAAAAAACTACCAGCTCGCTGAAATCTGTTCATTTGCTGCAAACGATCAAAACCACGAAAAGTTCTTGTATTTGAAGATAAAATCTTAGGCTATTAAAGAAAAAACTACCAGCTCGCTGAAATCTGTTCATTTGCTGCAAACGATCAAAACCACGAAAAGTTCTTGTATTTGAAGATAAAATCTTTTTGCTTTGAAGAAGAAAGATCGAGCTGACTAAAATAAGTTCATTAGATGAAAACCAACAAAAATTGACAAGAACCACGAAAAGTTCTTGTATTTTAAGATAAAATCTGACTCTATTAAGGAAAAAACTTCCAGCTCGCTGAAATATGTTCATTTTCTGAAAACCATCAAAACCACGAAAAGTTCTTGTATTTGAAGATAAAATCTTTTTGCTTTGAAGAAGAAAGATCTAGCTGACTGAAATAAGTTCATTCGATGAAAACCAACAAAAATTGACAAGAACCACGAAAAGTTCTTGTATTTTAAGATAAAATCTTACTCTATTCAGGAAAAAACTTCCAGCTCGCTGAAATCTGTTCATTTGCTGAAAACCATCAAAACCACGAAAAGTTCTTGTATTTGAAGATAAAATCTTTTTGCTTTGAAGAAGAAAGATAGAGCTGACTGAAATAAGTTCATTGGATGAAAACCAACAAAGATTGACAAGAACCACGAAAAGTTCTTGTATTTTAAGATAAAATCTTACTCTATTAAGGAAAAAACTTCCAGCTCGCTGAAATATGTTCATTTGCTGAAAACCATCAAAACCACGAAAAGTTCTTGTATTTGAAGATAAAATCTTTTTGCTTTGAAGAAGAAAGATCTAGCTGACTGAAATAAGTTCATCAGATGAAAACCAACAAGAATTGACAAGAACCACGAAAAGTTCTTGTATTTTAAGATAAAATCTTAGGCTATTAAAGAAAAAACTTCCAGCTCGCTGAAATATGTTCATTTGCTGAAAACCATCAAAACCACGAAAAGTTCTTGTATTTGAAGATAAAATCTTTTTGCTTTGAAGAAGAAAGATCCAGCTGACTGAAATAAGTTCATCAGATGAAAACCAACAAAAATTGACAAGAACCACGAAAAGTTCTTGTATTTTAAGATAAAATCTTACTCTATTAAGGAAAAAACTTCCAGCTCGCTGAAATCTGTTCATTTGCTGAAAACCAACAAAACCACGAAAAGTTCTTGTATTTGAAGATAAAATCTTTTTGCTTTGACGAAGAAAGATCTAGCTGACTGAAATAAGTTCATTAGATGAAAACCAACAAAAATTGACAAGAACCACGAAAAGTTCTTGTATTTTAAGATAAAATCTTAGGCTATTAAAGAAAAAACTTCCAGCTCACTGAAATATGTTCATTTGCTGAAAACCATCAAAACCACGAAAAGTTCTTGTATTTGAAGATAAAATCTTTTTGCTTTGAAGAAGAAAGATCTAGCTGACTGAAATAAGTTTATTGGATGGAAACCAACAAAATTTGACAAGAACCACGAAAAGTTCTTGTATTTTCAGATAATATCTTACGCTATTAAAGAAAAAACTTCTGGCTCGCTGAAATATGTTCATTTGCTGAAAACCATCAAAACAACGAAAAGTTCTTGTATTTGAAGATAAAATCTTTTTGCTTTGAAGAAGAAAGATCTAGCTGACTGAAATAAGTTCATTAGATGAAAACCAACAAAAATTGACAACAACCACGAAAAGTTCTTGTATTTTAAGATAAAATCTTAGGCTATTAAAGAAAAAACTACCAGCTCGCTGAAATCTGTTCATTTGCTGCAAACGATCAAAACCACGAAAAGTTCTTGTATTTGAAGATAAAATCTTTTTGCTTTGAAGAAGAAAGATCCAGCTGACTGAAATAAGTTCATCAGATGAAAACCAACAAAAATTGACAAGAACCACGAAAAGTTCTTGTATTTTAAGATAAAATCTTACTCTATTAAGGAAAAAACTTCCAGCTCGCTGAAATCTGTTCATTTGCTGAAAACCAACAAAACCACGAAAAGTTCTTGTATTTGAAGATAAAATCTTTTTGCTTTGACGAAGAAAGATCTAGCTGACTGAAATAAGTTCATGAGATGAAAACCAACAAAAATTGACAAGAACCACGAAAAGTTCTTGTATTTTAAGATAAAATCTTAGGCTATTAAAGAAAAAACTTCCAGCTCACTGAAATATGTTCATTTGCTGAAAACCATCAAAACCACGAAAAGTTCTTGTATTTGAAGATAAAATCTTTTTGCTTTGAAGAAGAAAGATCTAGCTGACTGAAATAAGTTTATTGGATGGAAACCAACAAAATTTGACAAGAACCACGAAAAGTTCTTGTATTTTCAGATAATATCTTACGCTATTAAAGAAAAAACTTCTGGCTCGCTGAAATATGTTCATTTGCTGAAAACCATCAAAACAACGAAAAGTTCTTGTATTTGAAGATAAAATCTTTTTGCTTTGAAGAAGAAAGATCTAGCTGACTGAAATAAGTTCATTAGATGAAAACCAACAAAAATTGACAACAACCACGAAAAGTTCTTGTATTTTAAGATAAAATCTTAGGCTATTAAAGAAAAAACTACCAGCTCGCTGAAATCTGTTCATTTGCTGCAAACGATCAAAACCACGAAAAGTTCTTGTATTTGAAGATAAAATCTTTTTGCTTTGAAGAAGAAAGATCCAGCTGACTGAAATAAGTTCATCAGATGAAAACCAACAAAAATTGACAAGAACCACGAAAAGTTCTTGTATTTTAAGATAAAATCTTACTCTATTAAGGAAAAAACTTCCAGCTCGCTGAAATCTGTTCATTTGCTGAAAACCAACAAAACCACGAAAAGTTCTTGTATTTGAAGATAAAATCTTTTTGCTTTGACGAAGAAAGATCTAGCTGACTGAAATAAGTTCATTAGATGAAAACCAACAAAAATTGACAAGAACCACGAAAAGTTCTTGTATTTTAAGATAAAATCTTAGGCTATTAAAGAAAAAACTTCCAGCTCACTGAAATATGTTCATTTGCTGAAAACCATCAAAACCACGAAAAGTTCTTGTATTTGAAGATAAAATCTTTTTGCTTTGAAGAAGAAAGATCTAGCTGACTGAAATAAGTTTATTGGATGGAAACCAACAAAATTTGACAAGAACCACGAAAAGTTCTTGTATTTTCAGATAATATCTTACGCTATTAAAGAAAAAACTTCTGGCTCGCTGAAATATGTTCATTTGCTGAAAACCATCAAAACAACGAAAAGTTCTTGTATTTGAAGATAAAATCTTTTTGCTTTGAAGAAGAAAGATCTAGCTGACTGAAATAAGTTCATTAGATGAAAACCAACAAAAATTGACAACAACCACGAAAAGTTCTTGTATTTTAAGATAAAATCTTAGGCTATTAAAGAAAAAACTACCAGCTCGCTGAAATCTGTTCATTTGCTGCAAACGATCAAAACCACGAAAAGTTCTTGTATTTGAAGATAAAATCTTTTTGCTTTGAAGAAGAAAGATCCAGCTGACTGAAATAAGTTCATCAGATGAAAACCAACAAAAATTGACAAGAACCACGAAAAGTTCTTGTATTTTAAGATAAAATCTTACTCTATTAAGGAAAAAACTTCCAGCTCGCTGAAATCTGTTCATTTGCTGAAAACCAACAAAACCACGAAAAGTTCTTGTATTTGAAGATAAAATCTTTTTGCTTTGACGAAGAAAGATCTAGCTGACTGAAATAAGTTCATTAGATGAAAACCAACAAAAATTGACAAGAACCACGAAAAGTTCTTGTATTTTAAGATAAAATCTTAGGCTATTAAAGAAAAAACTTCCAGCTCACTGAAATATGTTCATTTGCTGAAAACCATCAAAACCACGAAAAGTTCTTGTATTTGAAGATAAAATCTTTTTGCTTTGAAGAAGAAAGATCTAGCTGACTGAAATAAGTTTATTGGATGGAAACCAACAAAATTTGACAAGAACCACGAAAAGTTCTTGTATTTTCAGATAATATCTTACGCTATTAAAGAAAAAACTTCTGGCTCGCTGAAATATGTTCATTTGCTGAAAACCATCAAAACAACGAAAAGTTCTTGTATTTGAAGATAAAATCTTTTTGCTTTGAAGAAGAAAGATCTAGCTGACTGAAATAAGTTCATTAGATGAAAACCAACAAAAATTGACAACAACCACGAAAAGTTCTTGTATTTTAAGATAAAATCTTAGGCTATTAAAGAAAAAACTACCAGCTCGCTGAAATCTGTTCATTTGCTGCAAACGATCAAAACCACGAAAAGTTCTTGTATTTGAAGATAAAATCTTTTTGCTTTGAAGAAGAAAGATCTAGCTGACTGAAATAAGTTCATTAGATGAAAACCAACAAAAATTGACAAGAACCACGAAAAGTTCTTGTATTTTAAGATAAAATCTTACTCTATTCAGGAAAAAACTTCCAGCTCGCTGAAATATGTTCATTTGCTGAAAACCATCAAAACCACGAAAAGTTCTTGTATTTGAAGATAAAATCTTTTTGCTTTGAAGAAGAAAGATCTAGCTGACTGAAATAAGTTCATTCGATGAAAACCAACAAAAATTGACAAGAACCACGAAAAGTTCTTGTATTTTAAGATAAAATCTTACGCGATTGAAGAGAAAACTCCCAGGTCGCTGAAATATGTTCATTTGCTGAAAACCAACAAAACCACGAAAAGTTCTTGTATTTGAAGATAAAATCTTTTTGCTTTGAAGAAGAAAGATCTAGCTGACTGAAATAAGTTCATCAGATGAAAACCAACAAAAATTGACAAGAACCACGAAAAGTTCTTGTATTTTAAGATAAAATCTTATTCTATTAAGGAAAAAACATCCAGCTCGCTGAAATATGTTCATTTGCTGAAAACCATCAAAACCACGAAAAGTTCTTGTATTTGAAGATAAAATCTTTTTGCTTTGAAGAAGAAAGATCTGGCTGACTGAAATAAGTTCATTAGATCAAAACCAACAAAAATTGACAAGAACCACGAAAAGTTCTTGTATTTTAAGATAAAATCTTACTCTATTAAGGAAAAAACTTCCAGCTCGCTGAAATCTGTTCATTTGCTGAAAACCAACAAAACCACGAAAAGTTCTTGTATTTGAAGATAAAATCTTTTTGCTTTGACGAAGAAAGATCGAGCTGACTGAAATAAGTTCATTAGATGAAAACCAACAAAAATTGACAAGAACCACGAAAAGTTCTTGTATTTTAAGATAAAATCTTTTTGCTTTGAAGAAGAAAGATCCAGCTGACTGAAATAAGTTCATTAGATGAAAACCAACAAAAATTGACAAGAACCACGAAAAGTTCTTGTATTTTAAGATAAAATCTTAGGCTATTAAAGAAAAAACTTCCAGCTCGCTGAAATCTGTTCATTTGCTGAAAACCATCAAAACCACGAAAAGTTCTTGTATTTGAAGATAAAATCTTTTTGCTTTGAAGAAGAAAGATCTGGCTGACTGAAATAAGTTCATCAGATGAAAACCAACAAAAATTGACAAGAACCACGAAAAGTTCTTGTATTTTAAGATAAAATCTTACTCTATTAAGGAAAAAACTTCCAGCTCGCTGAAATCTGTTCATTTGCTGAAAACCATCAAAACCACGAAAAGTTCTTGTATTTGAAGATAAAATCTTTTTGCTTTGAAGAAGAAAGATCTAGCTGACTGAAATAAGTTCATTAGATGAAAACCAACAAAATTTGACAAGAACCACGAAAACTTCTTGTATTTTAAGATAATATCTTACGCTATTAAAGAAAAAACTTCTGGCTCGCTGAAATATGTTGATTTGCTGAAAACCAACAAAACCACGAAAAGTTCTTGTATTTGAAGATAAAATCTTTTTGCTTTGAAGAAGATAGATCCAGCTGACTGAAATAAGTTCATTGGATGAAAACCAACAAAAATTGACAAGAACCACGAAAAGTTCTTGTATTTTAAGATAAAATCTTACTCTATTAAGGAAAAAACTTCCAGCTCGCTGAAATATGTTCATTTGCTGAAAACCATCAAAACCACGAAAAGTTCTTGTATTTGAAGATAAAATCTTTTTGCTTTGAAGAAGAAAGATCTAGCTGACTGAAATAAGTTCATTGGATGAAAACCAACAAAAATTGACAAGAACCACGAAAAGTTCTTGTATTTTAAGATAAAATCTTACTCTATTAAGGAAAAAACTTCCAGCTCGCTGAAATATGTTCATTTGCTGAAAACCATCAAAACCACGAAAAGTTCTTGTATTTGAAGATAAAATCTTTTTGCTTTGAAGAAGAAAGATCCGGCTGACTGAAATAAGTTCATTAGATGAAAACCAACAAAAATTGACAAGAACCACGAAAAGTTCTTGTATTTTAAGATAAAATCTTACTCTATTAAGGAAAAAACTTCCAGCTCGCTGAAATCTGTTCATTTGCTGAAAACCAACAAAACCACGAAAAGTTCTTGTATTTGAAGATAAAATCTTTTTGCTTTGACGAAGAAAGATCTAGCTGACTGAAATAAGTTTATTGGATGAAAACCAACAAAAATTGACAAGAACCACGAAAAGTTCTTGTATTTTAAGATAAAATCTTAGGCTATTAAAGAAAAAACTTCCAGCTCGCTGAAATCTGTTCATTTGCTGAAAACCATCAAAACCACGAAAAGTTCTTGTATTTGAAGATAAAATCTTTTTGCTTTGAAGAAGAAAGATCTAGCTGACTGAAATAAGTTCATTAGATGAAAACCAACAAAATTTGACAAGAACCACGAAAACTTCTTGTATTTTAAGATAATATCTTACGCTATTAAAGAAAAAACTTCTGGCTCGCTGAAATATGTTCATTTGCTGAAAACCAACAAAACCACGAAAAGTTCTTGTATTTGAAGATAAAATCTTTTTGCTTTGAAGAAGAAAGATCCAGCTGACTGAAATAAGTTCATTGGATGAAAACCAACAAAAATTGACAAGAACCACGAAAAGTTCTTGTATTTTAAGATAAAATCTTACTCTATTAAGGAAAAAACTTCCAGCTCGCTGAAATATGTTCATTTGCTGAAAACCATCAAAACCACGAAAAGTTCTTGTATTTGAAGATAAAATCTTTTTGCTTTGAAGAAGAAAGATCTAGCTGACTGAAATAAGTTCATCAGATGAAAACCAACAAAAATTGACAAGAACCACGAAAAGTTCTTGTATTTTAAGATAAAATCTTACTCTATTAAGGAAAAAACTTCCAGCTCGCTGAAATATGTTCATTTGCTGAAAACCATCAAAACCACGAAAAGTTCTTGTATTTGAAGATAAAATCTTTTTGCTTTGAAGAAGAAAGATCCGGCTGACTGAAATAAGTTCATTAGATGAAAACCAACAAAAATTGACAAGAACCACGAAAAGTTCTTGTATTTTAAGATAAAATCTTACTCTATTAAGGAAAAAACTTCCAGCTTGCTGAAATCTGTTCATTTGCTGAAAACCAACAAAACCACGAAAAGTTCTTGTATTTGAGGATAAAATCTTTTTGCTTTGAAGAAGAAAGATCTAGCTGACTGAAATAAGTTTATTGGATGAAAACCAACAAAAATTGACAAGAACCACGAAAAGTTCTTGTATTTTAAGATAAAATCTTACTCTATTAAGGAAAAAACTTCCAGCTCGCTGAAATATGTTCATTTGCTGAAAACCATCAAAACCACGAAAAGTTCTTGTATTTGAAGATAAAATCTTTTTGCTTTGAAGAAGAAAGATAGAGCTGACTGAAATAAGTTCATGAGATGAAAACCAACAAAAATTGACAAGAACCACGAAAAGTTCTTGTATTTTAAGATAAAATCTTACTCTATTAAGGAAAAAACTTCCAGCTCGCTGAAATATGTTCATTTTCTGAAAACCATCAAAACCACGAAAAGTTCTTGTATTTGAAGATAAAATCTTTTTGCTTTGAAGAAGAAAGATCTAGCTGACTGAAATAAGTTTATTGGATGAAAACCAACAATATTTGACAAGAACCACGAAAAGTTCTTGTATTTTAAGATAATATCTTACGCTATTAAAGAAAAAACTTCTGGCTCGCTGAAATATGTTCATTTGCTGAAAACCATCAAAACCACGAAAAGTTCTTGTATTTGAAGATAAAATCTTTTTGCTTTGAAGAAGAAAGATCTAGCTGACTGAAATAAGTTCATTAGATGAAAACCAACAAAAATTGACAACAACCACGAAAAGTTCTTGTATTTTAAGATAAAATCTGAGGCTATTAAAGAAAAAACTACCAGCTCGCTGAAATCTGTTCATTTGCTGCAAACGATCAAAACCACGAAAAGTTCTTGTATTTGAAGATAAAATCTTTTTGCTTTGAAGAAGAAAGATCTCGCTGACTGAAATAAGTTCATTAGATGAAAACCAACAAAAATTGACAAGAACCACGAAAAGTTCTTGTATTTTAAGATAAAATCTTACTCTATTCAGGAAAAAACTTCCAGCTCGCTGAAATATGTTCATTTGCTGAAAACCATCAAAACCACGAAAAGTTCTTGTATTTGAAGATAAAATCTTTTTGCTTTGAAGAAGAAAGATCTAGCTGACTGAAATAAGTTCATTCGATGAAAACCAACAAAAATTGACAAGAACCACGAAAAGTTCTTGTATTTTAAGATAAAATCTTACGCTATTGAAGAGAAAACTCCCAGGTCGCTGAAATATGTTCATTTGCTGAAAACCAACAAAACCACGAAAAGTTCTTGTATTTGAAGATAAAATCTTTTTGCTTTGAAGAAGAAAGATCTAGCTGACTGAAATAAGTTCATCAGATGAAAACCAACAAAAATTGACAAGAACCACGAAGAGTTCTTGTATTTTAAGATAAAATCTTACTCTATTAAGGAAAAAACTTCCAGCTCGCTGAAATATGTTCATTTGCTGAAAACCATCAAAACCACGAAACGTTCTTGTATTTGAAGATAAAATCTTTTTGCTTTGAAGAAGAAAGATCTAGCTGACTGAAATAAGTTCATTTGATGAAAACCAACAAAAATTGACAAGAACCACGAAAAGTTCTTGTATTTTAAGATAAAATCTTACTCTATTAAGGAAAAAACTTCCAGCTCGCTGAAATATGTTCATTTGCTGAAAACCATCAAAACCACGAAAAGTTCTTGTATTTGAAGATAAAATCTTTTTGCTTTGAAAAAGAAAGATCCAGCTGACTGAAGTAAGTTCATTAGATGAAAACCAACAAAAATTGACAAGAACCACGAAAAGTTCTTGTATTTTAAGATAAAATCTTATTCTACTAAGGAAAAAACATCCAGCTCGCTGAAATATGTTCATTTGCTGAAAACCATCAAAACCACGAAAAGTTCTTGTATTTGAAGATAAAATCTTTTTGCTTTGAAGAAGAAAGATCTGGCTGACTGAAATAAGTTCATTAGATCAAAACCAACAAAAATTGACAAGAACCACGAAAAGTTCTTGTATTTTAAGATAAAATCTTACTCTATTAAGGAAAAAACTTCCAGCTCGCTGAAATCTGTTCATTTGCTGAAAACCAACAAAACCACGAAAAGTTCTTGTATTTGAAGATAAAATCTTATTGCTTTGACGAAGAAAGATCTAGCTGACTGAAATAAGTTCATCAGATGAAAACCAACAAAAATTGACAAGAACCACGAAAAGTTCTTGTATTTTAAGATAAAATCTTTTTGCTTTGAAGAAGAAAGATCCAGCTGACTGAAATAAGTTCATTAGATGAAAACCAACAAAAATTGACAAGAACCACGAAAAGTTCTTGTATTTTAAGATAAAATCTTAGGCTATTAAAGAAAAAACTTCCAGCTCGCTGAAATCTGTTCATTTGCTGAAAACCATCAAAACCACGAAAAGTTCTTGTATTTGAAGATAAAATCTTTTTGCTTTGAAGAAGAAAGATCCGGCTGACTGAAATAAGTTCATTAGATGAAAACCAACAAAAATTGACAAGAGCCACGAAAAGTTCTTGTATTTTAAGATAAAATCTTACTCTATTAAGGAAAAAACTTCCAGCTCGCTGAAATCTGTTCATTTGCTGAAAACCAACAAAACCACGAAAAGTTCTTGTATTTGAAGATAAAATCTTTTTGCTTTGACGAAGAAAGATCTAGCTGACTGAAATAAGTTTATTGGATGAAAACCAACAAAAATTGACAAGAACCACGAAAAGTTCTTGTATTTTAAGATAAAATCTTAGGCTATTAAAGAAAAAACTTCCAGCTCGCTGAAATCTGTTCATTTGCTGAAAACCATCAAAACCACGAAAAGTTCTTGTATTTGAAGATAAAATCTTTTTGCTTTGAAGAAGAAAGATCTCGCTGACTGAAATAAGTTCATTAGATGAAAACCAACAAAATTTGACAAGAACCACGAAAACTTCTTGTATTTTAAGATAATATCTTACGCTATTAAAGAAAAAACTTCTGGCTCGCTGAAATATGTTCATTTGCTGAAAACCAACAAAACCACGAAAAGTTCTTGTATTTGAAGATAAAATCTTTTTGCTTTGAAGAAGAAAGATCCAGCTGACTGAAATAAGTTCATTGGATGAAAACCAACAAAAATTGACAAGAACCACGAAAAGTTCTTGTATTTTAAGATAAAATCTTACTCTATTCAGGAAAAAACTTCCAGCTCGCTGAAATATGTTCATTTGCTGAAAACCATCAAAACCACGAAAAGTTCTTGTATTTGAAGATAAAATCTTTTTGCTTTGAAGAAGAAAGATCCGGCTGACTGAAATAAGTTCATTAGATGAAAACCAACAAAAATTGACAAGAACCACGAAAAGTTCTTGTATTTTAAGATAAAATCTTACTCTATTAAGGAAAAAACTTCCAGCTTGCTGAAATCTGTTCATTTGCTGAAAACCAACAAAACCACGAAAAGTTCTTGTATTTGAAGATAAAATCTTTTTGCTTTGAAGAAGAAAGATCTAGCTGACTGAAATAAGTTCATTAGATGAAAACCAACAAAAATTGACAAGAACCACGAAAAGTTCTTGTATTTTAAGATAAAATCTTACTCTATTCAGGAAAAAACTTCCAGCTCGCTGAAATATGTTCATTTGCTGAAAACCATCAAAACCACGAAAAGTTCTTGTATTTGAAGATAAAATCTTTTTGCTTTGAAGAAGAAAGATCGAGCTGACTGAAATAAGTTCATTAGATGAAAACCAACAAAAATTGACAAGTACCACGAAAAGTTCTTGTATTTTAAGATAAAATCTTACTCTATTAAGGTAAAAACTTCCAGCTCGCTGAAATATGTTCATTTTCTGAAAACCATCAAAACCACGAAAAGTTCTTGTATTTGAAGATAAAATCTTTTTGCTTTGAAGAAGAAAGATCTAGCTGACTGAAATAAGTTCATTAGATGAAAACCAACAAAAATTGACAAGAACCACGAAAAGTTCTTGTATTTTAAGATAAAATCTTACTCTATTAAGGAAAAAACTTCCAGCTCGCTGAAATATGTTCATTTGCTGAAAACCATCAGAACCACGAAAAGTTCTTGTATTTGAAGATAAAATCTTTTTGCTTTGAAGAAGAAAGATCTAGCTGACTGAAATAAGTTCATTAGATGAAAACCAACAAAATTTGACAAGAACCACGAAAACTTCTTGTATTTTAAGATAATATCTTATGCTATTAAAGAAAAAACTTCTGGCTCGCTGAAAAATGTTCATTTGCTGAAAACCAACAAAACCACGAAAAGTTCTTGTATTTGAAGATAAAATGTTTTTGCTTTGAAGAAGAAAGATCCAGCTGACTGAAATAAGTTCATTGGATGAAAACCAACAAAAATTGACAAGAACCACGAAAAGTTCTTGTATTTTAAGATAAAATCTTACTCTATTAAGGAAAAAACTTCCAGCTCGCTGAAATATGTTCATTTGCTAAAAACCATCAAAACCACGAAAAGTTCTTGTATTTGAAGATAAAATCTTTTTGCTTTGAAGAAGAAAGATCTAGCTGACTGAAATAAGTTCATTAGATGAAAACCAACAAAAATTGACAAGAACCACGAAAAGTTCTTGTATTTTAAGATAAAATCTTCCTCTATTCAGGAAAAAACTTCCAGCTCGCTGAAATCTGTTCATTTGCTGAAAACCATCAAAACCACGAAAAGTTCTTGTATTTGAAGATAAAATCTTTTTGCTTTGAAGAAGAAAGATCCAGCTGACTGAAATAAGTTCATTGGATGAAAACCAACAAAGATTGACAAGAACCACGAAAAGTTCTTGTATTTTAAGATAAAATCTCACTCTATTAAGGAAAAAACTTCCAGCTCGCTGAAAGATGTTCATTTGCTGAAAACCATCAAAACCACGAAAAGTTCTTGTATTTGAAGATAAAATCTTTTTGCTTCGAAGAAGAAAGATCTAGCTGACTGAAATAAGTTCATCAGATGAAAACCAACAAGAATTGACAAGAACCACGAAAAGTTCTTGTATTTTAAGATAAAATCTTAGGCTATTAAAGAAAAAACTTCCAGCTCGCTGAAATCTGTTCATTTGCTGAAAACCATCAAAACCACGAAAAGTTCTTGTATTTGAAGATAAAATCTTTTTGCTTTGAAGAAGAAAGATCTAGCTGACTGAAATAAGTTCATCAGATGAAAACCAACAAAAATTGACAAGAACCACGAAAAGTTCTTGTATTTTAAGATAAAATCTTACTCTATTAAGGAAAAAACTTCCAGCTCGCTGAAATCTGTTCATTTGCTGAAAACCAACAAAACCACGAAAAGTTCTTGTATTTGAAGATAAAATCTTTTTGCTTTGACGAAGAAAGATCTAGCTGACTGAAATAAGTTCATTAGATGAAAACCAACAAAAATTGACAAGAACCACGAAAAGTTCTTGTATTTTAAGATAAAATTTTAGGCTATTAAAGAAAAAACTTCCAGCTCACTGAAATATGTTCATTTGCTGAAAACCATCAAAACCACGAAAAGTTCTTGTATTTGAAGATAAAATCTTTTTGCTTTGAAGAAGAAAGATCTAGCTGACTGAAATAAGTTTATTGGATGGAAACCAACAAAATTTGACAAGAACCACGAAAAGTTCTTGTATTTTCAGATAATATCTTACGCTATTAAAGAAAAAACTTCTGGCTCGCTGAAATATGTTCATTTGCTGAAAACCATCAAAACAACGAAAAGTTCTTGTATTTGAAGATAAAATCTTTTTGCTTTGAAGAAGAAAGATCTAGCTGACTGAAATAAGTTCATTAGATGAAAACCAACAAAAATTGACAAGAACCACGAAAAGTTCTTGTATTTTAAGATAAAATCTTACTCTATTAAGGAAAAAACTTCCAGCTCGCTGAAATATGTTCATTTGCTGAAAACCATCAAAACCACGAAACGTTCTTGTATTTGAAGATAAAATCTTTTTGCTTTGAAGAAGAAAGATCTAGCTGACTGAAATAAGTTCATTAGATGAAAACCAACAAAAATTGACAAGAACCACGAAAAGTTCTTGTATTTTAAGATAAAATCTTACTCTATTAAGGAAAAAACTTCCAGCTCGCTGAAATATGTTCATTTGCTGAAAACCATCAAAACCACGAAAAGTTCTTGGATTTGAAGATAAAATCTTTTTGCTTTGAAGAAGAAAGATCTAGCTGACTGAAGTAAGTTCATTAGATGAAAACCAACAAAAATTGACAAGAACCACGAAAAGTTCTTGTATTTTCAGATAAAATCTTATTCTATTAAGGAAAAAACTTCCAGCTCGCTGAAATCTGTTCATTTGCTGAAAACCAACAAAACCACGAAAAGTTCTTGTATTTGAAGATAAAATCTTTTTGCTTTGACGAAGAAAGATCTAGCTGACTGAAATAAGTTCATTAGATGAAAACCAACAAAAATTGACAAGAACCACGAAAAGTTCTTGTATTTTAAGATAAAATCTTTTTGCTTTGAAGAAGAAAGATCCAGCTGACTGAAATAAGTTCATTAGATGAAAACCAACAAAAATTGACAAGAACCACGAAAAGGTCTTGCATTTTAAGATAAAATCTTAGGCTATTAAAGAAAAAACTTCCAGCTCGCTGAAATCTGTTCATTTGCTGAAAACCATCAAAACCACGAAAAGTTCTTGTATTTGAAGATAAAATCTTTTTGCTTTGAAGAAGAAAGATCTAGCTGACTGAAATAAGTTCATTGGATGAAAACCAACAAAAATTGACAAGAACCACGAAAAGTTCTTGTATTTTAAGATAAAATCTTACTCTATTAAGGAAAAAACTTCCAGCTCGCTGAAATATGTTCATTTGCTGAAAACCATCAAAACCACGAAAAGTTCTTGTATTTGAAGATAAAATCTTTTTGCTTTGAAGAAGAAAGATCCGGCTGACTGAAATAAGTTCATTAGATGAAAACCAACAAAAATTGACAAGAACCACGAAAAGTTCTTGTATTTTAAGATAAAATCTTACTCTATTAAGGAAAAAACTTCCAGCTCGCTGAAATCTGTTCATTTGCTGAAAACCAACAAAACCACGAAAAGTTCTTGTATTTGAAGATAAAATCTTTTTGCTTTGAAGAAGAAAGATCTAGCTGACTGAAATAAGTTCATTAGATGAAAACCAACAAAATTTGACAAGAACCACGAAAACTTCTTGTATTTTAAGATAATATCTTACGCTATTAAAGAAAAAACTTCTGGCTCGCTGAAATATGTTCATTTGCTGAAAACCAACAAAACCACGAAAAGTTCTTGTATTTGAAGATAAAATCTTTTTGCTTTGAAGAAGAAAGATCCAGCTGACTGAAATAAGTTCATTGGATGAAAACCAACAAAAATTGACAAGAACCACGAAAAGTTCTTGTATTTTAAGATAAAATCTTACTCTATTAAGGAAAAAACTTCCAGCTCGCTGAAATATGTTCATTTGCTGAAAACCATCAAAACCACGAAAAGTTCTTGTATTTGAAGATAAAATCTTTTTGCTTTGAAGAAGAAAGATCCGGCTGACTGAAATAAGTTCATCATATGAAAACCAACAAAAATTGACAAGAACCACGAAAAGTTCTTGTATTTTAAGATAAAATATTACTCTATTAAGGAAAAAACTTCCAGCTTGCTGAAATCTGTTCATTTGCTGAAAACCAACAAAACCACGAAAAGTTCTTGTATTTGAGGATAAAATCTTTTTGCTTTGAAGAAGAAAGATCTAGCTGACTGAAATAAGTTTATTGGATGAAAACCAACAAAAATTGACAAGAACCACGAAAAGTTCTTGTATTTTAAGATAAAATCTTAGGCTATTAAAGAAAAAACTTCCAGCTCGCTGAAATCTGTTCATTTGCTGAAAACCATCAAAACCACGAAAAGTTCTTGTATTTGAAGATAAAATCTTTTTGCTTTGAAGAAGAAAGATCTAGCTGACTGAAATAAATTTATTGGATGAAAACCAACAAAAATTGACAAGAACCACGAAAAGTTCTTGTATTTTAAGATAAAATCTTACTCTATTAAGGAAAAAACTTCCAGCTCGCTGAAATCTGTTCATTTGCTGAAAACCATCAAAACCACGAAAAGTTCTTGTATTTGAAGATAAAATCTTTTTGCTTTGACGAAGAAAGATCTAGCTGACTGAAATAAGTTCATGAGATGAAAACCAACAAAAATTGACAAGAACCACGAAAAGTTCTTGTATTTTAAGATAAAATCTTACTCTGTTAAGGAAAAAACTTCCAGCTCACTGAAATATGTTCATTTGATCAAAACCATCAAAACCACAAAAAGTTCTTGTATTTGAAGATAAAATCTTTTTGCTTTGAAGAAGAAAGATCGAGCTGACTGAAATAAGTTTATTGGATGAAAACCAACAAAAATTGACAAGAACCACGAAAAGTTCTTGTATTTTAAGATAAAATCTTAGGCTATTATAGAAAAAACTTCCAGCTCGCTGAAATATGTTCATTTGCTGAAAAGCATCAAAACCACGAAAAGTTCTTGTATTTGAAGATAAAATCTTTTTGCTTTGAAGAAGAAAGATCTAGCTGACTGAAATAAGTTTATTGGATGAAAACCAACAAAATTTGACAAGAACCACGAAAATTTCTTGTATTTTAAGATAATATCTTACGCTATTGAAGAAAAAACTTCTGGCTCGCTGAAATATGTTCATTTGCTGAAAACCATCAAAACAACGAAAAGTTCTTGTATTTGAAGATAAAATCTTTTTGCTTTGAAGAAGAAAGATCTAGCTGACTGAAATAAGTTCATTAGATGAAAACCAACAAAAATTGACAAGAACCACGAAAAGTTCTTGTATTTTAAGATAAAATCTTAGGCTATTAAAGAAAAAACTACCAGCTCGCTGAAATCTGTTCATTTGCTGAAAACCATCAAAACCACGAAAAGTTCTTGTATTTGAAGATAAAATCTTTTTGCTTTGAAGAAGAAAGATCTGGCTGACTGAAATAAGTTCATTAGATGAAAACCAACAAAAATTGACAAGAACCACGAAAAGTTCTTGTATTTTAAGATAAAATCTTACTCTATTCAGGAAAAAACTTCCAGCTTGCTGAAATATGTTCATTTGCTGAAAACCAACAAAACCACGAAAAGTTCTTGTATTTGAAGATAAAATCTTTTTGCTTTGAAGAAGAAAGATCTAGCTGACTGAAATAAGTTCATTAGATGAAAACCAACAAAAATTGACAAGAACCACGAAAAGTTCTTGTATTTTAAGATAAAATCTTACTCTGTTAAGGAAAAAACTTCGAGCTCGCTGAAATCTGTTCATTTGCTGAAAACCAACAAAACCACGAAAAGTTCTTGTATTTGAAGATAAAATCTTTTTGCTTTGACGAAGAAAGATCTAGCTGACTGAAATAAGTTCATCAGATGAAAACCAACAAAAATTGACAAGAACCACGAAAATTTCTTGTATTTTAAGATAAAATCTTAGGCTATTAAAGAAAAAACTTCCAGCTCGCTGAAATCTGTTCATTTGCTCTTGTATTTTAAGATAAAATCTTCCTCTATTAAGGAAAAAACTTCCAGCTCGCTGAAATATGTTCATTTGCTCAAAACCATCAAAACCACGAAAAGTTCTTGTATTTGAAGGTAAAATCTTTTTGCTTTGAAGAAGAAAGATCTAGCTGACTGAAATAAGTTCATTAGATGAAAACCAACAGAAATTGACAAGAACCACGAAAAGTTCTTGTATTTTAAGATAAAATCTTACTCTATTAAGGAAAAAACTTCCAGCTCGCTGAAATATTTTCATTTGCTGAAAACCATCAAAACCACGAAAAGTTCTTGTATTTCAAGATAAAATCTTTTTGCTTTGAAGAAGAAAGATCAAGCTGATTGAAATAAGTTCATTAGATGAAAACCAACAAAAATTGACAAGAACCACGAAAATTTCTTGTATTTTAAGATAAAATCTTACGCTATTAAAGAAAAAACTTCTTGCTCGCTGAAATCTGTTCATTTGCTGAAAACCAACAAAACCACGAAAAGTTCTTGTATTTGAAGATAAACTCTTTTTGCTTTGAAGAAGAAAGATCCAGCTGACTGAAATAAGTTCATTCGATGAAAACCAACAAAAATTGACAAGAACCCCGAAAAGTTCTTGTATTTTAAGATAAAATCTTACTCTATTCAGGAAAAAACTTCCAGCTCGCTGAAATATGTTCATTTGCTGAAAACCATCAAAACCACGAAAAGTTCTTGTATTTGAAGAGAAAATCTTTTTGCTTTGAAGAATAAAGATCCAGCTGACTGAAATAAGTTCATTAGATGAAAACCAACAAAAATTGACAAGAACCACGAAAAGTTCTTGTATTTTAAGATAAAATCTTACTCTATTAAGGAAAAAACTTCCAGCTCGCTGAAATATGTTCATTTGCTGAAAACCATCAAAACCACGAAAAGTTCTTGTATTTGAAGATAAAATCTTTTTGCTTTGAAGAAGAAAGATCTAGCTGACTGAAATAAGTTCATGAGATGAAAACCAACAAAAATTGACAAGAACCACGAAAAGTTCTTGTATTTTAAGATAGAATCTTACTCTATTAAGGAAATAACTTCCAGCTCGCTGAAATCTGTTCATTTGCTGAAAACCATCAAAACCACGAAAAGTTCTTGTATTTGAAGATAAAATCTTTTTGCTTTGAAGAAGAAAGATCCAGCTGACTGAAATAAGTTAATTAGATGAAAACCAACAAAAATTGACAAGAACCACGAAAAGTTCTTGTATTTTAAGATAAAATTTTACTCTATTAAGGAAAAAACTTCCAGCTCGCTGAAATCTGTTCATTTGCTGAAAACCAACAAAACCACCAAAAGTTCTTGTATTTGAAGATAAAATCTTTTTGCTTTGAAGAAGAAAGATCTAGCTGACTGAAATAAGTTCATTAGATGAAAACCAACAAAAATTGACAAGAACCACGAAAAGTTCTTGTATTTTAAGATATAATCTTAGGCTATTGAAGAAAAAACTTCCAGCTCGCTGAAATCTGTTCATTTGCTGAAAACCATCAAAACCACGAAAAGTTCTTGTATTTGAAGATAAAATCTTTTTGCTTTGAAGAAGAAAGATCTAGCTGACTGAAATAAGTTCATGAGATGAAAACCAACAAAAATTGACAAGAACCACGAAAGGTTCTTGTATTTTAAGATAAAATCTTACTCTATTAAGGAAAAAACTTCCAGCTCGCTGAAATATGTTCATTTGCTCAAAACCATCAAAACCACGAAAAGTTCTTGTATTTGAAGGTAAAATCTTTTTGCTTTGAAGAAGAAAGATCGAGCTGACTGAAATAAGTTCATTAGATGAAAACCAACAAAAATTGACAAGAACCACGAAAAATTCTTGTATTTTAAGATAAAATCTTACGCTATTAAAGAAAAAACTCCCAGCTCGCTGAAATATGTTCATTTGCTGAAAACCAACAAAACCACGAAAAGTTCTTGTATTTGAAGATAAAATCTTTTTTCTTTGAAGAAGAAAGATCTAGCTGACTGAAATAAGTTCATTAGATGAAAACCAACAAAAATTGACAAGAACCACGAAAAGTTCTTGTATTTTAAGATAAAATCATACTCTATTCAGGAAAAAACTTCCAGCTCACTGAAATATGTTCATTTGCTGAAAACCATCAAAACCACGAAAAGTTCTTGTATTTGAAGATAAAATCTTTTTGCTTTGAAGAAGAAAGATCGAGCTGACTGAAATAAGTTCATTCGATGAAAACCAACAAAAATTGACAAGAACCACGAAAAGTTCTTGTATTTTAAGATAAAATCTTACTCTATTAAGGAAAAAACTTCCAGCTCGCTGAAATCTGTTCATTTGCTGAAAACCATCAAAACCACCAAAAGTTCTTGTATTTGAAGATAAAATCTTTTTGCTTTGAAGAAGAAAGATCAAGCTGACTGAAATAAGTTCATTAGATGAAAACCAACAAAAATTGACAAGAACCACGAAAAGTTCTTGTATTTTAAGATAAAATCTTACTCTATTAAGGAAAAAACTTCCAGCTCGCTGAAATCTGTTCATTTGCTGAAAACCATCAAAACCACGAAAAGTTCTTGTATTTGAAGATAAAATCTTTTTGCTTTGAAGAAGAAAGATCTAGCTGACTGAAATAAGTTCATTAGATGAAAACCAACAAAATTTGACAAGAACCACGAAAACTTCTTGTATTTTAAGATAATATCTTACGCTATTAAAGAAAAAACTTCTGGCTCGCTGAAATATGTTCATTTGCTGAAAACCAACAAAACCACAAAAAGTTCTTGTATTTGAAGATAAACTCTTTTTGCTTTGAAGAAGAAAGATCCAGCTGACTGAAATACGTTCATTGGATGAAAACCAACAAAAATTGACAAGAACCACGAAAAGTTCTTGTATTTTAAGATAAAATCTTACTCTATTCAGGAAAAATCTTCCAGCTCGCTGAAATATGTTCATTTGCTGAAAACCATCAAAACCACGAAAAGTTCTTGTATTTGAAGATAAAATCTTTTTGCTTTGAAGAAGAAAGATCTAGCTGACTGAAATAAGTTCATTGGATGAAAACCAACAAAAATTGACAAGAACCACAAAAAGTTCTTGTATTTTAAGATAAAATCTTACTCTATTAAGGAAAAAACATCCAGCTCGCTGAAATATGTTCATTTGCTGAAAACCATCAAAACTACGAAAAGTTCTTGTATTTGAAGATAAAATCTTTTTGCTTTGAAGAAGAAAGATCTAGCTGACTGAAATAAGTTCATCAGATGAAAACCAACAAAAATTGACAAGAACCACGAGAAGTTCTTGTATTTTGAGATAGAATCTTACTCTATTAAGGAAATAACTTCCAGCTCGCTGAAATCTGTTCATTTGCTGAAAACCATCAAAACCACGAAAAGTTCTTGTAGTTGAAGATAAAATCTTTTTGCTTTGAAGAATAAAGATCTAGCTGACTGAAATAAGTTCATTAGATGAAAACCAACAAAAATTGACAAGAACCACGAAAAGTTCTTGTATTTTAAGATAAAATCTTACTCTATTCAGGAAAAAACTTCCAGCTCGCTGAAATATGTTCATTTGCTGAAAACCATCAAAACCACGAAAAGTTCTTGTATTTGAAGATAAAATCTTTTTTCTTTGAAGAAGAAAGATTTAGCTTACTGAAATAAGTTCATTAGATGAAAACCAACAAAAATTGACAAGAACCACGAAAAGTTGTTGTATTTTAAGATAAAATCTTACGCTATTAAAGAAAAAACTTCTTGCTCGCTGAAATCTGTTCATTTGCTGAAAACCAACAAAACCACGAAAAGTTCTTGTATTTGAAGATAAAATCTTTTTGCTTTGAAGAAGAAAGATCGAGCTGACTGAAATAAGTTCATCAGACGAAAACCAACAAAAATTGACAAGAACCACGAAAAGTTCTTGTATTTTAAGATAAAATCTTACGCTATTAAAGAAAAAACTCCCAGCTCGCTGAAATATGTTGATTTGCTGAAAACCAACAAAACCACGAAAAGTTCTTGTATTTGAAGATAAAATCTTTTTGCTTTGAAGAAGAAAGATCTAGCTGACTGAAATAAGTTCATTAGATTTAAACCAACAAAAATTGACAAGAACCACGAAAACTTCTTGTATTTTAAGATAATATCCTACGCTATTAAAGAAAAAACTTCTGGCTCGCTGAAATATGTTCATTTGCTGAAAACCAACAAAACCACGAAAAGTTCTTGCATTTGAAGATAAAATCTTTTTGCTTTGAAGAAGAAAGATCCAGCTGACTGAAATAAGTTCATCAGATGAAAACCAACAAAAATTGACAAGAACCACAAAAAGTTCTTGTATTTTAAGATAAAATCTTACTCTATTAAGGAAAAAACTTCCAGCTCGCTGAAATATGTTCATTTGCTGAAAACCATCAAAACCACGAAAAGTTCTTGTATTTGAAGATAAAATCTTTTTGCTTTGAAGAAGAAAGATATAGCTGACTGAAATAAGTTCATTAGATGAAAACCAACAAAATTTGACAAGAACCACGAAAACTTCTTGTATTTTAACATAATATCTTACGCTATTAAAGAAAAAACTTCTGGCTCGCTGAAATATGTTCATTTGCTGAAAACCAACAAAACCACGAAAAGTTCTTGTATTTGAAGATAAAATCTTTTTGCTTTGAAGAAGAAAGATCTAGCTGACTGAAATAAGTTCATTAGATGAAAACCAACAAAAATTGACAAGAACCACGAAAAGTTCTTGTATTTTAAGACAAAATCTTAGGCTATTAAAGAAAAAACTTCCAGCTCGCTGAAATCTGTTCATTTGCTAAAAACCATCAAAACCACGAAAAGTTCTTGTATTTGAAGATAAAATCTTTTTGCTTTGAAGAAGAAAGATCTAGCTGACTGAAATAAGCTCATTAGATGAAAACCAACAAAAATTGACAAGAACCACGAAATGTTCTTGTATTTTAAGATAAAATCTTACTCTATTCAGGAAAAAACTTCCAGCTCGCTGAAATATGTTCATTTGCTGAAAACCATCAAAACCACGAAAAGTTCTTGTATTTGAAGATAAAATCTTTTTGCTTTGAAGAAGAAAGATCTAGCTGACTGAAATAAGTTCATTCGATGAAAACCAACAAAAATTGACAAGAAGCACGAAAAGTTCTTGTATTTGAAGATAAAATCTTTTTGCTTTGAAGAAGAAAGATCTAGCTGACTGAAATAAGTTCATTAGATGAAAACCAACAAAAATTGACAAGAACCACGAAAAGTTCTTGTATTTTAAGATAAAATCTTACTCTATTAAGGAAAAAACTTCCAGCTCGCTGAAATATGTTCATTTGCTGAAAACCATCAAAACCACGAAAAGTTCTTGTATTTGAAGATAAAATCTTTTTGCTTTGAAGAAGAAAGATCTAGCTGACTGAAATAAGTTCATCAGATGAAAACCAACAAAAATTGACAAGAACCACGAAAAGTTCTTGTATTTTAAGATAAAATCTTACTCTATTAAGGAAAAAACTTCCAGCTCGCTGAATTATGTTCATTTGCTGAAAACCATCAAAACCTCGAAAAGTTCTTGTATTTGAAGATAAAATCTTTTTGCTTTGAAGAAGAAAGATCCAGCTGACTGAAATAAGTTCATTAGATGAAAACCAACAAAAATTGACAAGAACCACGAAAAGTTCTTGTATTTTAAGATAAAATCTTACTCTATTAAGGAAAAAACTTCCAGCTCGCTGAAATCTGTTCATTTGCTGAAAACCAACAAAACCACGAAAAGTTCTTGTATTTGAAGATAAAATCTTTTTGCTTTGAAGAAGAAAGATCAAGCTGACTGAAATAAGTTCATTAGATGAAAACCAACAAAAATTGACAAGAACCACGAAAAGTTCTTGTATTTTAAGACAAAATCTTAGGCTATTAAAGAAAAAACTTCCAGCTCGCTGAAATCTGTTCATTTGCTGAAAACCATCAAAACCACGAAAAGTTCTTGTATTTGAAGATAAAATCTTTTTGCTTTGAAGAAGAAAGATCTAGCTGACTGAAATAAGCTCATTGGATGAAAACCAACAAAAATTGACAAGAACCACGAAAAGTTCTTGTATTTTAAGATAAAATCTTACTCTATTCAGGAAAAAACTTCCAGCTCGCTGAAATATGTTCATTTGCTGAAAACCATCAAAACCACGAAAAGTTCTTGTATTTGAAGGTAAAATCTTTTTGCTTTGAAGAAGAAAGATCTAGCTGACTGAAATAAGTTCATTAGATGAAAACCAACAAAAATTGACAAGAACAACGAAAAATTCTTGTATTTTAAGATAAAATCTTACGCTATTAAAGAAAAAACTCCCAGCTCGCTGAAATATGTTCATTTGCTGAAAACCAACAAAACCACGAAAAGTTCTTGTATTTGAAGATAAAATCTTTTTTCTTTGAAGAAGAAAGATCTAGCTGACTGAAATAAGTTCATTAGATGAAAACCAACAAAAATTGACAAGAACCACGAAAAGTTCTTGTATTTTAAGATAAAATCTTCCTCTATTCAGGAAAAAACTTCCAGCTCGCTGAAATCTGTTCATTTGCTGAAAACCATCAAAACCACGAAAAGTTCTTGTATTTGAAGATAAAATCTTTTTGCTTTGAAGAAGAAAGATCAAGCTGACTGAAATAAGTTCATTAGATGAAAACCAACAAACATTGACAAGAACCACGAAAAGTTCTTGTATTTTAAGATAAAATCTTACTCGATGAAGGAAAAAACTTCCAGCTCGCTGAAATATGTTCATTTGCTGAAAACCATCAAAACCACGAAAAGTTCTTGTATTTAAAGATAAAATCTTTTTGCTTTGAAGAAGAAAGATCTAGCTGACTGAAATAAGTTCATTAGATGAAAACCAACAAAATTTGACAAGAACCACGAAAAGTTCTTGTATTTTAATATAAAATCTTACTCTATTAAGGAAAAAACCTCCAGCTCGCTGAAATATGTTCATTTGCTGAAAACCATCAAAACCACGAAAAGTTCTTGTATTTGAAGATAAAATCTTTTTGCTTTGAAGAAGAAAGATCTAGCTGACTGAAATAAGTTCATTAGATGAAAACCAACAAAAATTGACAAAAACCACGAAAAGTTCTTGTATTTTAATATAAAATCTTACTCTATTAAGGAAAAAACCTCCAGCTCGCTGAAATATGTTCATTTGCTGAAAACCATCAAAACCACGAAAAGTTCTTGTATTTGAAGATAAAATCTTTTTGCTTTGAAGAAGAAAGATCTAGCTGACTGAAATAAGTTCATTAGATGAAAACCAACAAAAATTGACAAAAACCACGAAAAGTTCTTGTATTTTAAGATAAAATCTTACTCTATTAAGGAAAAAACATCCAGCTCGCTGAAATCTGTTCATTTGCTGAAAACCATCAAAACCACGAAAAGTTCTTGTATTTAAAGATAAAATCTTTTTGCTTTGAAGAAGAAAGATCTAGCTGACTGAAATAAGTTCATTAGATGAAAACCAACAAAATTTGACAAGAACCACGAAAACTTCTTGTATTTTAAGATAATATCTTACGCTATTAAAGAAAAAACTTCTGGCTCGCTGAAATATGTTCATTTGCTGAAAACCAACAAAACCACGAAAAGTTCTTGTATTTGAAGATAAACTCTTTTTGCTTTGAAGAAGAAAGATCCAGCTGACTGAAATACGTTCATTAGATGAAAACCAACAAAAATTGACAAGAACCACGAAAAGTTCTTGTATTTTAAGATAAAATCTTACTCTATTAAGGAAAAAACTTCCAGCTCGCTGAAATCTGTTCATTTGCTGAAAACCATCAAAACCACGAAAAGTTCTTGTATTTGAAGATAAAATCTTTTTGCTTTGAAGAAGAAAGATCGAGCTGACTGAAATAAGTTCATTAGATGAAAACCAACAAAAATTGACAAGAACCACGAAAAGTTCTTGTATTTTAAGACAAAATCTTAGGCTATTAAAGAAAAAACTTCCAGCTCGCTGAAATCTGTTCATTTGCTGAAAACCATCAAAACCACGAAAAGTTCTTGTATTTGAAGATAAACTCTTTTTGCTTTGAAGAAGAAAGATCCAGCTGACTGAAATACGTTCATTCGATGAAAACCAACAAAAATTGACAAGAACCACGAAAAGTTCTTGTATTTTAAGACAAAATCTTAGGCTATTAAAGAAAAAACTTCCAGCTCGCTGAAATCTGTTCATTTGCTGAAAACCATCAAAACCACGAAAAGTTCTTGTATTTGAAGATAAAATCTTTTTGCTTTGAAGAAGAAAGATCTAGCTGACTGAAATAAGCTCATTAGATGAAAACCAACAAAAATTGACAAGAACCACGAAAAGTTCTTGTATTTTAAGATAAAATCTTACTCTATTCAGGAAAAAACTTCCAGCTCGCTGAAATATGTTCATTTGCTGAAAACCATCAAAACCACGACAAGTTTTTGTATTTGAAGATAAAATCTTTTTGCTTTGAAGAAGAAAGATCTACCTGACTGAAATAAGTTCATGAGATGAAAACCAACAAAAATTGACAAGAACCACGAAAACTTCTTGTATTTTAAGATAAAATCTTACGCTAATAAGAAAAAACTCCCAACTCGCTGAAATATGTTCATTTGCTGAAAACCAACAAAACCACGAAAAGTTCTTGTATTTGAAGATAAAATCTTTTTTCTTTGAAGAAGAAAGATCCAGCTGACTGAAATAAGTTCATTAGATGAAAACCAACAAAAATTGACAAGAAGCACGAAAAGTTCTTGTATTTTAAGATAAAATCTTACTCTATTGAGGAAAAAACTTCCCGCTCGCTGAAATATGTTCATTTGCTGAAAACCAACAAAACCACGAAAAGTTCTTGTATTTGAAGATAAAATCTTTTTGCTTTGAAGAAGATCTCCCTGACTGAAATAAGTTCATTAGATGAAAACCAACAAAAATTGACAAGAACCACGAAAAGTTCTTGTATTTTAAGATAAAATCTTACGCTAATAAGAAAAAACTCCCAGCTCGCAGAAATATGTTCATTTGCTCAAAACCATCAAAACCACGAAAAGTTCTTGTATTTGAAGGTAAAATCTTTTTGCTTTGAAGAAGAAAGATCTAGCTGACTGAAATAAGTTCATTAGATGAAAACCAACAAAAATTGACAAGAACCACGAAAACTTCTTGTATTTTAAGATAAAATCTTACGCTAATAAGAAAAAACTCCCAACTCGCTGAAATATGTTCATTTGCTGAAAACCAACAAAACCACGAAAAGTTCTTGTATTTGAAGATAAAATCTTTTTTCTTTGAAGAAGAAAGATCCAGCTGACTGAAATAAGTTCATTAGATGAAAACCAACAAAAATTGACAAGAAGCACGAAAAGTTCTTGTATTTTAAGATAAAATCTTACTCTATTAAGGAAAAAACTTCCCGCTCGCTGAAATATGTTCATTTGCTGAAAACCAACAAAACCACGAAAAGTTCTTGTATTTGAAGATAAAATCTTTTTGCTTTGAAGAAGAAAGATCTACCTGACTGAAATAAGTTCATTAGATGAAAACCAACAAAAATTGACAAGAACCACGAAAAGTTCTTGTATTTTAAGATAAAATCTTACGCTAATAAGAAAAAACTCCCAGCTCGCAGAAATATGTTCATTTGCTCAAAACCATCAAAACCACGAAAAGTTCTTGTATTTGAAGGTAAAATCTTTTTGCTTTGAAGAAGAAAGATCTAGCTGACTGAAATAAGTTCATTAGATGAAAACCAACAAAAATTGACAAGAACCACGAAAAATTCTTGTATTTTAAGATAAAATCTTACGCTATTAAAGAAAAAACTCCCAGCTCGCTGAAATATGTTCATTTGCTGAAAACCAACAAAACCACGAAAAGTTCTTGTATTTGAAGATAAAATCTTTTTGCTTTGAAGAAGAAAGATCTAGCTGACTGAAATAAGTTCATTAGATGAAAACCAACAAAAATTGACAAGAACCACGAAAAGTTCTTGTATTTTAAGATAAAATCTTACTCTATTAAGGAAAAAACTTCCAGCTCGCTGAAATATGTTCATTTGCTGAAAACCATCAAAACCACCAAAAGTTCTTGTATTTGAAGATAAAATCTTTTTGCTTTGAAGAAGAAAGATCTAGCTGACTGAAATAAGTTCATTAGATGAAAACCAACAAAATTTGACAAGAACCTCGAAAACTTCTTGTATTTTAATATAATATCTTACGCTATTAAAGAAAAAACTTCTGGCTCGCTGAAATATGTTCATTTGCTGAAAACCAACAAAACCACGAAAAGTTCTTGTATTTGAAGATAAACTCTTTTTGCTTTGAAGAAGAAAGATCCAGCTGACTGAAATACGTTCATTAGATGAAAACCAACAAAAATTGACAAGAACCACGAAAAGTTCTTGTATTTTAATATAAAATCTTACTCTATTAAGGAAAAAACCTCCAGCTCGCTGAAATATGTTCATTTGCTGAAAACCATCAAAACCACGAAAAGTTCTTGTATTTGAAGATAAAATCTTTTTGCTTTGAAGAAGAAAGATCTAGCTGACTGAAATAAGTTCATTAGATGAAAACCAACAAAAATTGACAAAAACCACGAAAAGTTCTTGTATTTTAAGATAAAATCTTACTCTATTAAGGAAAAAACATCCAGCTCGCTGAAATCTGTTCATTTGCTGAAAACCATCAAAACCACGAAAAGTTCTTGTATTTGAAGATAAAATCTTTTTGCTTTGAAGAAGAAAGATCCAGCTGACTGAAATAAGTTCATTAGATGAAAACCAACAAAAATTGACAAGAACCACGAAAAGTTCTTGTATTTTAAGATAAAATCTTACTCTATTAAGGAAAAAACTTCCAGCTCGCTGAAATCTGTTCATTTGCTGAAAACCATCAAAACCACGAAAAGTTCTTGTATTTGAAGATAAAATCTTTTTGCTTTGAAGAAGAAAGATCAAGCTGACTGAAATAAGTTCATTAGATGAAAACCAACAAACATTGACAAGAACCACGAAAAGTTCTTGTATTTTAAGATAAAATCTTACTCTATTAAGGAAAAAACTTCCAGCTCGCTGAAATATGTTCATTTGCTGAAAACCATCAAAACCACGAAAAGTTCTTGTATTTAAAGATAAAATCTTTTTGCTTTGAAGAAGAAAGATCTAGCTGACTGAAATAAGTTCATCAGATGAAAACCAACAAAATTTGACAAGAACCACGAAAACTTCTTGTATTTTAAGATAATATCTTACGCTATTAAAGAAAAAACTTCTGGCTCGCTGAAATATGTTCATTTGCTGAAAACCAACAAAACCACGAAAAGTTCTTGTATTTGAAGATAAACTCTTTTTGCTTTGAAGAAGAAAGATCCAGCTGACTGAAATACGTTCATTAGATGAAAACCAACAAAAATTGACAAGAACCACGAAAAGTTCTTGTATTTTAAGATAAAATCTTACTCTATTAAGGAAAAAACTTCCAGCTCGCTGAAATCTGTTCATTTGCTGAAAACCATCAAAACCACGAAAAGTTCTTGTATTTGAAGATAAAATCTTTTTGCTTTGAAGAAGAAAGATCTAGCTGACTGAAATAAGTTCATTAGATGAAAACCAACAAAAATTGACAAGAACCACGAAAAGTTCTTGTATTTTAAGACAAAATCTTAGGCTATTAAAGAAAAAACTTCCAGCTCGCTGAAATCTGTTCATTTGCTGAAAACCATCAAAACCACGAAAAGTTCTTGTATTTGAAGATAAACTCTTTTTGCTTTGAAGAAGAAAGATCCAGCTGACTGAAATACGTTCATCAGATGAAAACCAACAAAAATTGACAAGAACCACGAAAAGTTCTTGTATTTTAAGACAAAATCTTAGGCTATTAAAGAAAAAACTTCCAGCTCGCTGAAATCTGTTCATTTGCTGAAAACCATCAAAACCACGAAAAGTTCTTGTATTTTAAGATAAAATCTTACTCTATTCAGGAAAAAACTTCCAGCTCGCTGAAATATGTTCATTTGCTGAAAACCATCAAAACCACGAAAAGTTTTTGTATTTGAAGATAAAATCTTTTTGCTTTGAAGAAGAAAGATCGACCTGACTGAAATAAGTTCATTAGATGAAAACCAACAAAAATTGACAAGAACCACGAAAAGTTCTTGTATTTTAAGATAAAATCTTACGCTAATAAGAAAAAACTCCCAACTCGCTGAAATATGTTCATTTGCTGAAAACCAACAAAACCACGAAAAGTTCTTGTATTTGAAGATAAAATCTTTTTTCTTTGAAGAAGAAAGATCCAGCTGACTGAAATAAGTTCATTAGATGAAAACCAACAAAAATTGACAAGAAACACGAAAAGTTCTTGTATTTTAAGATAAAATCTTACTCTATTAAGGAAAAAACTTCCCGCTCGCTGAAATATGTTCATTTGCTGAAAACCAACAAAACCACGAAAAGTTCTTGTATTTGAAGATAAAATCTTTTTGCTTTGAAGAAGAAAGATCTACCTGACTGAAATAAGTTCATTTGATGAAAACCAACAAAAATTGACAAGAACCACGAAAAGTTCTTGTATTTTAAGATAAAATCTTACGCTAATAAGAAAAAACTCCCAGCTCGCAGAAATATGTTCATTTGCTCAAAACCATCAAAACCACGAAAAGTTCTTGTATTTGAAGGTAAAATCTTTTTGCTTTGAAGAAGAAAGATCTAGCTGACTGAAATAAGTTCATTAGATGAAAACCAACAAAAATTGACAAGAACCACGAAAAATTCTTGTATTTTAAGATAAAATCTTACGCTATTAAAGAAAAAACTCCCAGCTCGCTGAAATATGTTCATTTGCTGAAAACCAACAAAACCACGAAAAGTTCTTGTATTTGAAGATAAAATCTTTTTGCTTTGAAGAAGAAAGATCTAGCTGACTGAAATAAGTTCATTAGATGAAAACCAACAGAAATTGACAAGAACCACGAAAAGTTCTTGTATTTTAAGATAAAATCTTACTCTATTAAGGAAAAAACTTCCAGCTCGCTGAAATATGTTCATTTGCTGAAAACCATCAAAACCACCAAAAGTTCTTGTATTTGAAGATAAAATCTTTTTGCTTTGAAGAAGAAAGATCTAGCTGACTGAAATAAGTTCATTAGATGAAAACCAACAAAATTTGACAAGAACCTCGAAAACTTCTTGTATTTTGATATAATATCTTACGCTATTAAAGAAAAAACTTCTGGCTCGCTGAAATATGTTCATTTGCTGAAAACCAACAAAACCACGAAAAGTTCTTGTATTTGAAGATAAACTCTTTTTGCTTTGAAGAAGAAAGATCCAGCTGACTGAAATACGTTCATTGGATGAAAACCAACAAAAATTGACAAGAACCACGAAAAGTTCTTGTATTTTAATATAAAATCTGACTCTATTAAGGAAAAAACCTCCAGCTCGCTGAAATATGTTCATTTGCTGAAAACCATCAAAACCACGAAAAGTTCTTGTATTTGAAGATAAAATCTTTTTGCTTTGAAGAAGAAAGATCTAGCTGACTGAAATAAGTTCATTAGATGAAAACCAACAAAAATTGACAAAAACCACGAAAAGTTCTTGTATTTTAAGATAAAATCTTACTCTATTAAGGAAAAAACTTCCAGCTCGCTGAAATCTGTTCATTTGCTGAAAACCATCAAAACCACGAAAAGTTCTTGTATTTGAAGATAAAATCTTTTTGCTTTGAAGAAGAAAGATCTAGCTGACTGAAATAAGTTCATTAGATGAAAACCAACAAAAATTGACAAGAACCACGAAAAGTTCTTGTATTTTAAGATAAAATCTTACTCTATTAAGGAAAAAACTTCCAGCTCGCTGAAATCTGTTCATTTGCCGAAAACCATCAAAACCACGAAAAGTTCTTGTATTTGAAGATAAAATCTTTTTGCTTTGAAGAAGAAAGATCAAGCTGACTGAAATAAGTTCATGAGATGAAAACCAACAAAATTTGACAAGAACCACGAAAACTTCTTGTATTTTAAGATAATATCTTACGCTATTAAAGAAAAAACTTCTGGCTCGCTGAAATATGTTCATTTGCTGAAAACCAACAAAACCACGAAAAGTTCTTGTATTTGAAGATAAACTCTTTTTGCGTTGAAGAAGAAAGATCCAGCTGACTGAAATACGTTCATTCGATGAAAACCAACAAAAATTGACAAGAACCACGAAAAGTTCTTGTATTTTAAGATAAAATCTTACTCTATTAAGGAAAAAACTTCCAGCTCGCTGAAATCTGTTCATTTGCTGAAAACCATCAAAACCACGAAAAGTTCTTGTATTTGAAGATAAAATCTTTTTGCTTTGAAGAAGAAAGATCTAGCTGACTGAAATAAGTTCATTAGATGAAAACCAACAAAAATTGACAAGAACCACGAAAAGTTCTTGTATTTTAAGACAAAATCTTAGGCTATTAAAGAAAAAACTTCCAGCTCGCTGAAATCTGTTCATTTGCTGAAAACCATCAAAACCACGAAAAGTTCTTGTATTTGAAGATAAAATCTTTTTGCTTTGAAGAAGAAAGATCTAGCTGACTGAAATAAGCTCATTAGATGAAAACCAACAAAAATTGACAAGATCCACGAAAAGTTCTTGTATTTTAAGATAAAATCTTACTCTATTCAGGAAAAAACTTCCAGCTCGCTGAAATATGTTCATTTGCTGAAAACCATCAAAACCACGAAAAGTTCTTGTATTTGAAGATAAAATCTTTTTGCTTTGAAGAAGAAAGATCTAGCTGACTGAAATAAGTTCATTAGATGAAAACCAACAAAAATTGACAAGAACCACGAAAAGTTCTTGTATTTTAAGATAAAATCTTACGCTAATAAGAAAAAACTCGCAACTCGCTGAAATATGTTCATTTGCTGAAAACCAACAAAACCACGAAAAGTTCTTGTATTTGAAGATAAAATCTTTTTGCTTTGAAGAAGAAAGATCCAGCTGACTGAAATAAGTTCATTAGATGAAAACCAACAAAAATTGACAAGAAACACGAAAAGTTCTTGTATTTTAAGATAAAATCTTACTCTATTAAGGAAAAAACTTCCCGCTCGCTGAAATATGTTCATTTGCTGAAAACCATCAAAACCACGAAAAGTTCTTGTATTTGAAGATAAAATCTTTTTGCTTTGAAGAAGAAAGATCTACCTGACTGAAATAAGTTCATTAGATGAAAACCAACAAAAATTGACAAGAACCACGAAAAGTTCTTGTATTTTAAGATAAAATCTTACGCTAATAAGAAAAAACTCCCAGCTCGCTGAAATATGTTCATTTGCTCAAAACCATCAAAACCACGAAAAGTTCTTGTATTTGAAGGTAAAATCTTTTTGCTTTGAAGAAGAAAGATCTAGCTGACTGAAATAAGTTCATTCAATGAAAACCAACAAAAATTGACAAGAACCACGAAAAATTCTTGTATTTTAAGATAAAATCTTACGCTATTAAAGAAAAAACTTCTGGCTCGCTGAAATATGTTCATTTGCTGAAAACCAACAAAACCACGAAAAGTTCTTGTATTTGAAGATAAACTCTTTTTGCTTTGAAGAAGAAAGATCTAGCTGACTGAAATAAGTTCATTAGATGAAAACCAACAAAAATTGACAAGAACCACGAAAAGTTCTTGTATTTTAAGATAAAATCTTACTCTATTAAGGAAAAAACTTCCAGCTCGCTGAAATCTGTTCATTTGCCGAAAACCATCAAAACCACGAAAAGTTCTTGTATTTGAAGATAAAATCTTTTTGCTTTGAAGAAGAAAGATCAAGCTGACTGAAATAAGTTCATGAGATGAAAACCAACAAAATTTGACAAGAACCACGAAAACTTCTTGTATTTTAAGATAATATCTTACGCTATTAAAGAAAAAACTTCTGGCTCGCTGAAATATGTTCATTTGCTGAAAACCAACAAAACCACGAAAAGTTCTTGTATTTGAAGATAAACTCTTTTTGCGTTGAAGAAGAAAGATCCAGCTGACTGAAATACGTTCATTCGATGAAAACCAACAAAAATTGACAAGAACCACGAAAAGTTCTTGTATTTTAAGATAAAATCTTACTCTATTAAGGAAAAAACTTCGAGCTCGCTGAAATCTGTTCATTTGCTGAAAACCATCAAAACCACGAAAAGTTCTTGTATTTGAAGATAAAATCTTTTTGCTTTGAAGAAGAAAGATCTAGCTGACTGAAATAAGTTCATTAGATGAAAACCAACAAAAATTGACAAGAACCACGAAAAGTTCTTGTATTTTAAGACAAAATCTTAGGCTATTAAAGAAAAAACTTCCAGCTCGCTGAAATCTGTTCATTTGCTGAAAACCATCAAAACCACGAAAAGTTCTTGTATTTGAAGATAAAATCTTTTTGCTTTGAAGAAGAAAGATCTAGCTGACTGAAATAAGTTCATTAGATGAAAACCAACAAAAATTGACAAGAACCACGAAAAGTTCTTGTATTTTAAGATAAAATCTTACTCTATTCAGGAAAAAACTTCCAGCTCGCTGAAATATGTTCATTTGCTGAAAACCATCAAAACCACGAAAAGTTCTTGTATTTGAAGATAAAATCTTTTTGCTTTGAAGAAGAAAGATCTAGCTGACTGAAATAAGTTCATTAGATGAAAACCAACAAAAATTGACAAGAACCACGAAAAGTTCTTGTATTTTAAGATAAAATCTTACGCTAATAAGAAAAAACTCGCAACTCGCTGAAATATGTTCATTTGCTGAAAACCAACAAAACCACGAAAAGTTCTTGTATTTGAAGATAAAATCTTTTTGCTTTGAAGAAGAAAGATCCAGCTGACTGAAATAAGTTCATTAGATGAAAACCAACAAAAATTGACAAGAAACACGAAAAGTTCTTGTATTTTAAGATAAAATCTTACTCTATTAAGGAAAAAACTTCCCGCTCGCTGAAATATGTTCATTTGCTGAAAACCATCAAAACCACGAAAAGTTCTTGTATTTGAAGATAAAATCTTTTTGCTTTGAAGAAGAAAGATCTACCTGACTGAAATAAGTTCATTAGATGAAAACCAACAAAAATTGACAAGAACCACGAAAAGTTCTTGTATTTTAAGATAAAATCTTACGCTAATAAGAAAAAACTCCCAGCTCGCTGAAATATGTTCATTTGCTCAAAACCATCAAAACCACGAAAAGTTCTTGTATTTGAAGGTAAAATCTTTTTGCTTTGAAGAAGAAAGATCTAGCTGACTGAAATAAGTTCATTCAATGAAAACCAACAAAAATTGACAAGAACCACGAAAAATTCTTGTATTTTAAGATAAAATCTTACGCTATTAAAGAAAAAACTTCTGGCTCGCTGAAATATGTTCATTTGCTGAAAACCAACAAAACCACGAAAAGTTCTTGTATTTGAAGATAAACTCTTTTTGCTTTGAAGAAGAAAGATCCAGCTGACTGAAATACGTTCATTAGATGAAAACCAACAAAAATTGACAAGAACCACGAAAAGTTCTTGTATTTTAAGATAAAATCTTACTCTATTAAGGAAAAAACCTCCAGCTCGCTGAAATGTGTTCATTTGCTGAAAACCATCAAAACCACGAAAAGTTCTTGTATTTGAAGATAAAATCTTTTTGCTTTGAAGAAGAAAGATCCAGCTGACTGAAATAAGTTCATTAGATGAAAACCAACAAAAATTGACAAGAACCACGAAAAGTTCTTGTATTTTAAGATAAAATCTTACTCTATTAAGGAAAAAACATCCAGCTCGCTGAAATCTGTTCATTTGCTGAAAACCATCAAAACCACGAAAAGTTCTTGTATTTGAAGATAAAATCTTTTTGCTTTGAAGAAGAAAGATCTAGCTGACTGAAATAAGTTCATTAGATGAAAACCAACAAAAATTGACAAGAACCACGAAAAGTTCTTGTATTTTAAGATAAAATCTTACTCTATTAAGGAAAAAACTTCCAGCTCGCTGAAATCTGTTCATTTGCTGAAAACCATCAAAACCACCAAAAGTTCTTGTATTTGAAGATAAAATCTTTTTGCTTTGAAGAAGAAAGATCAAGCTGACTGAAATAAGTTCATTAGATGAAAACCAACAAACATTGACAAGAACCACGAAAAGTTCTTGTATTTTAAGATAAAATCTTACTCTATTAAGGAAAAAACTTCCAGCTCGCTGAAATATGTTCATTTGCTGAAAACCATCAAAACCACGAAAAGTTCTTGTATTTAAAGATAAAATCTTTTTGCTTTGAAGAAGAAAGATCTAGCTGACTGAAATAAGTTCATCAGATGAAAACCAACAAAATTTGACAAGAACCACGAAAACTTCTTGTATTTTAAGATAATATCTTACGCTATTGAAGAAAAAACTTCTGGCTCGCTGAAATATGTTCATTTGCTGAAAACCAACAAAACCACGAAAAGTTCTTGTATTTGAAGATAAACTCTTTTTGCTTTGAAGAAGAAAGATCCAGCTGACTGAAATACGTTCATTAGATGAAAACCAACAAAAATTGACAAGAACCACGAAAAGTTCTTGTATTTTAAGATAAAATCTTACTCTATTAAGGAAAAAACTTCCAGCTCGCTGAAATCTGTTCATTTGCTGAAAACCATCAAAACCACGAAAAGTTCTTGTATTTGAAGATAAAATCTTTTTGCTTTGAAGAAGAAAGATCTAGCTAACTGAAATAAGTTCATTAGATGAAAACCAACAAAAATTGACAAGAACCACGAAAAGTTCTTGTATTTTAAGACAAAATCTTCGGCTATTAAAGAAAAAACTTCCAGCTCGCTGAAATCTGTTCATTTGCTGAAAACCATCAAAACCACGAAAAGTTCTTGTATTTGAAGATAAAATCTTTTTGCTTTGAAGAAGAAAGATCTGGCTGACTGAAATAAGCTCATGAGATGAAAACCAACAAAAATTGACAAGAACCACGAAAAGTTCTTGTATTTTAAGATAAAATCTTACTCTATTAAGGAAAAAACCTCCAGCTCGCTGAAATATGTTCATTTGCTGAAAACCATCAAAACCACGAAAAGTTCTTGTATTTGAAGATAAAATCTTTTTGCTTTGAAGAAGAAAGATCCAGCTGACTGAAATAAGTTCATTAGATGAAAACCAACAAAAATTGACAAGAACCACGAAAAGTTCTTGTATTTTAAGATAAAATCTTACTCTATTAAGGAAAAAACATCCAGCTCGCTGAAATCTGTTCATTTGCTGAAAACCATCAAAACCACGAAAAGTTCTTGTATTTGAAGATAAAATCTTTTTGCTTTGAAGAAGAAAGATCTAGCTGACTGAAATAAGTTCATCAGATGAAAACCAACAAAAATTGACAAGAACCACGAAAAGTTCTTGTATTTTAAGATAAAATCTTACGCTATTAAAGAAAAAACTCCCAGCTCGCTGAAATATGTTCATTTGCTGAAAACCAACAAAACCACGAAAAGTTCTTGTATTTGAAGATAAAATCTTTTTTCTTTGAAGAAGAAAGATCTAGCTGACTGAAATAAGTTCATTAGATGAAAACCAACAAAAATTGACAAGAACCACGAAAAGTTCTTGTATTTTAAGATAAAATCTTACTCTATTAAGGAAAAAACTTCCAGCTCGCTGAAATATGTTCATTTGCTGAAAACCATCAAAACCACGAAAAGTTCTTGTATTTGAAGATAAAATCTTTTTGCTTTGAAGAAGAAAGATCTAGCTGACTGAAATAAGTTCATTAGATGAAAACCAACAAAAATTGACAAGAACCACGAAAAGTTCTTGTATTTTAAGATAAAATCTTACTCTATTAAGGAAAAAACTTCCAGCTCGCTGAAATCTGTTCATTTGCTGAAAACCATCAAAACCACCAAAAGTTCTTGTATTTGAAGATAAAATCTTTTTGCTTTGAAGAAGAAAGATCTAGCTGACTGAAATAAGTTCAGTAGATGAAAACCAACAAAATTTGACAAGAACCACGAAAACTTCTTGTATTTTAATATAATATCTTACGCTATTAAAGAAAAAACTTCTGGCTCGCTGTAATATGTTCATTTGCTGAAAACCAACAAAACCACGACAAGTTCTTGTATTTGAAGATAAACTCTTTTTGCTTTGAAGAAGAAAGATCCAGCTGACTGAAATACGTTCATTAGATGAAAACCAACAAAAATTGACAAGAACCACGAAAAGTTCTTGTATTTTAAGATAAAATCTTACTCTATTAAGGAAAAAACCTCCAGCTCGCTGAAATATGTTCATTTGCTGAAAACCATCAAAACCACCAAAAGTTCTTGTATTTGAAGATAAAATCTTTTTGCTTTGAAGAAGAAAGATCTAGCTGACTGAAATAAGTTCATTCGATGAAAACCAACAAAAATTGACAAGAACCACGAAAAGTTCTTGTATTTTAAGATAAAATCTTGCTCTATTAAGGAAAAAACATCCAGCTCGCTGAAATATGTTCATTTGCTGAAAACCATCAAAACTACGAAAAGTTCTTGTATTTGAAGATAAAATCTTTTTGCTTTGAAGAAGAAAGATCCAGCTGACTGAAGTAAGTTCATTCGATGAAAACCAACAAAAATTGACAAGAACCACGAAAAGTTTTTGTATTTTAAGATAGAATCTTCCTCTATTAAGGAAATAACTTCCAGCTCGCTGAAATATGTTCATTTGCTGAAAACCATCAAAACCACGAAAAGTTCTTGTATTTGAAGATAAAATCTTTTTGCTTTGAAGAAGAAAGATCTACCTGACTGAAATAAGTTCATTAGATGAAAACCAACAAAAATTGACAAGAACCACGAAAAGTTCTTGTATTTTAAGATAAAATCTTACGCTAATAAGAAAAAACTCCCAGCTCGCTGAAATATGTTCATTTGCTCAAAACCATCAAAACCACGAAAAGTTCTTGTATTTGAAGGTAAAATCTTTTTGCTTTGAAGAAGAAAGATCTAGCTGACTGAAATAAGTTCATTCAATGAAAACCAACAAAAATTGACAAGAACCACGAAAAATTCTTGTATTTTAAGATAAAATCTTACGCTATTAAAGAAAAAACTTCTGGCTCGCTGAAATATGTTCATTTGCTGAAAACCAACAAAACCACGAAAAGTTCTTGTATTTGAAGATAAACTCTTTTTGCTTTGAAGAAGAAAGATCTAGCTGACTGAAATAAGTTCATTAGATGAAAACCAACAAAAATTGACAAGAACCACGAAAAGTTCTTGTATTTTAAGATAAAATCTTACTCTATTAAGGAAAAAACTTCCAGCTCGCTGAAATCTGTTCATTTGCCGAAAACCATCAAAACCACGAAAAGTTCTTGTATTTGAAGATAAAATCTTTTTGCTTTGAAGAAGAAAGATCAAGCTGACTGAAATAAGTTCATGAGATGAAAACCAACAAAATTTGACAAGAACCACGAAAACTTCTTGTGTTTTAAGATAATATCTTACGCTATTAAAGAAAAAACTTCTGGCTCGCTGAAATATGTTCATTTGCTGAAAACCAACAAAACCACGAAAAGTTCTTGTATTTGAAGATAAACTCTTTTTGCGTTGAAGAAGAAAGATCCAGCTGACTGAAATACGTTCATTCGATGAAAACCAACAAAAATTGACAAGAACCACGAAAAGTTCTTGTATTTTAAGATAAAATCTTACTCTATTAAGGAAAAAACTTCGAGCTCGCTGAAATCTGTTCATTTGCTGAAAACCATCAAAACCACGAAAAGTTCTTGTATTTGAAGATAAAATCTTTTTGCTTTGAAGAAGAAAGATCTAGCTGACTGAAATAAGTTCATTAGATGAAAACCAACAAAAATTGACAAGAACCACGAAAAGTTCTTGTATTTTAAGACAAAATCTTAGGCTATTAAAGAAAAAACTTCCAGCTCGCTGAAATCTGTTCATTTGCTGAAAACCATCAAAACCACGAAAAGTTCTTGTATTTGAAGATAAAATCTTTTTGCTTTGAAGAAGAAAGATCTAGCTGACTGAAATAAGTTCATTAGATGAAAACCAACAAAAATTGACAAGAACCACGAAAAGTTCTTGTATTTTAAGATAAAATCTTACTCTATTCAGGAAAAAACTTCCAGCTCGCTGAAATATGTTCATTTGCTGAAAACCATCAAAACCACGAAAAGTTCTTGTATTTGAAGATAAAATCTTTTTGCTTTGAAGAAGAAAGATCTAGCTGACTGAAATAAGTTCATTAGATGAAAACCAACAAAAATTGACAAGAACCACGAAAAGTTCTTGTATTTTAAGATAAAATCTTACGCTAATAAGAAAAAACTCGCAACTCGCTGAAATATGTTCATTTGCTGAAAACCAACAAAACCACGAAAAGTTCTTGTATTTGAAGATAAAATCTTTTTGCTTTGAAGAAGAAAGATCCAGCTGACTGAAATAAGTTCATTAGATGAAAACCAACAAAAATTGACAAGAAACACGAAAAGTTCTTGTATTTTAAGATAAAATCTTACTCTATTAAGGAAAAAACTTCCCGCTCGCTGAAATATGTTCATTTGCTGAAAACCATCAAAACCACGAAAAGTTCTTGTATTTGAAGATAAAATCTTTTTGCTTTGAAGAAGAAAGATCTACCTGACTGAAATCAGTTCATTAGATGAAAACCAACAAAAATTGACAAGAACCACGAAAAGTTCTTGTATTTTAAGATAAAATCTTACGCTAATAAGAAAAAACTCCCAGCTCGCTGAAATATGTTCATTTGCTCAAAACCATCAAAACCACGAAAAGTTCTTGTATTTGAAGGTAAAATCTTTTTGCTTTGAAGAAGAAAGATCTAGCTGACTGAAATAAGTTCATTCAATGAAAACCAACAAAAATTGACAAGAACCACGAAAAATTCTTGTATTTTAAGATAAAATCTTACGCTATTAAAGAAAAAACTTCTGGCTCGCTGAAATATGTTCATTTGCTGAAAACCAACAAAACCACGAAAAGTTCTTGTATTTGAAGATAAACTCTTTTTGCTTTGAAGAAGAAAGATCCAGCTGACTGAAATACGTTCATTAGATGAAAACCAACAAAAATTGACAAGAACCACGAAAAGTTCTTGTATTTTAAGATAAAATCTTACTCTATTAAGGAAAAAACCTCCAGCTCGCTGAAATGTGTTCATTTGCTGAAAACCATCAAAACCACGAAAAGTTCTTGTATTTGAAGATAAAATCTTTTTGCTTTGAAGAAGAAAGATCCAGCTGACTGAAATAAGTTCATTAGATGAAAACCAACAAAAATTGACAAGAACCACGAAAAGTTCTTGTATTTTAAGATAAAATCTTACTCTATTAAGGAAAAAACATCCAGCTCGCTGAAATCTGTTCATTTGCTGAAAACCATCAAAACCACGAAAAGTTCTTGTATTTGAAGATAAAATCTTTTTGCTTTGAAGAAGAAAGATCTAGCTGACTGAAATAAGTTCATTAGATGAAAACCAACAAAAATTGACAAGAACCACGAAAAGTTCTTGTATTTTAAGATAAAATCTTACTCTATTAAGGAAAAAACTTCCAGCTCGCTGAAATCTGTTCATTTGCTGAAAACCATCAAAACCACCAAAAGTTCTTGTATTTGAAGATAAAATCTTTTTGCTTTGAAGAAGAAAGATCAAGCTGACTGAAATAAGTTCATTAGATGAAAACCAACAAACATTGACAAGAACCACGAAAAGTTCTTGTATTTTAAGATAAAATCTTACTCTATTAAGGAAAAAACTTCCAGCTCGCTGAAATATGTTCATTTGCTGAAAACCATCAAAACCACGAAAAGTTCTTGTATTTAAAGATAAAATCTTTTTGCTTTGAAGAAGAAAGATCTAGCTGACTGAAATAAGTTCATCAGATGAAAACCAACAAAATTTGACAAGAACCACGAAAACTTCTTGTATTTTAAGATAATATCTTACGCTATTGAAGAAAAAACTTCTGGCTCGCTGAAATATGTTCATTTGCTGAAAACCAACAAAACCACGAAAAGTTCTTGTATTTGAAGATAAAATCTTTTTGCTTTGAAGAAGAAAGATCTACCTGACTGAAATAAGTTCATTAGATGAAAACCAACAAAAATTGACAAGAACCACGAAAAGTTCTTGTATTTTAAGATAAAATCTTACTCTATTAAGGAAAAAACTTCCAGCTCGCTGAAATCTGTTCATTTGCTGAAAACCATCAAAACCACGAAAAGTTCTTGTATTTGAAGATAAAATCTTTTTGCTTTGAAGAAGAAAGATCTAGCTAACTGAAATAAGTTCATTAGATGAAAACCAACAAAAATTGACAAGAACCACGAAAAGTTCTTGTATTTTAAGACAAAATCTTCGGCTATTAAAGAAAAAACTTCCAGCTCGCTGAAATCTGTTCATTTGCTGAAAACCATCAAAACCACGAAAAGTTCTTGTATTTGAAGATAAAATCTTTTTGCTTTGAAGAAGAAAGATCTGGCTGACTGAAATAAGCTCATGAGATGAAAACCAACAAAAATTGACAAGAACCACGAAAAGTTCTTGTATTTTAAGATAAAATCTTACTCTATTAAGGAAAAAACCTCCAGCTCGCTGAAATATGTTCATTTGCTGAAAACCATCAAAACCACGAAAAGTTCTTGTATTTGAAGATAAAATCTTTTTGCTTTGAAGAAGAAAGATCCAGCTGACTGAAATAAGTTCATTAGATGAAAACCAACAAAAATTGACAAGAACCACGAAAAGTTCTTGTATTTTAAGATAAAATCTTACTCTATTAAGGAAAAAACATCCAGCTCGCTGAAATCTGTTCATTTGCTGAAAACCATCAAAACCACGAAAAGTTCTTGTATTTGAAGATAAAATCTTTTTGCTTTGAAGAAGAAAGATCTAGCTGACTGAAATAAGTTCATCAGATGAAAACCAACAAAAATTGACAAGAACCACGAAAAGTTCTTGTATTTTAAGATAAAATCTTACTCTATTAAGGAAAAAACCTCCAGCTCGCTGAAATGTGTTCATTTGCTGAAAACCATCAAAACCACGAAAAGTTCTTGTATTTGAAGATAAAATCTTTTTGCTTTGAAGAAGAAAGATCCAGCTGACTGAAATAAGTTCATTAGATGAAAACCAACAAAAATTGACAAGAACCACGAAAAGTTCTTGTATTTTAAGATAAAATCTTACTCTATTAAGGAAAAAACATCCAGCTCGCTGAAATCTGTTCATTTGCTGAAAACCATCAAAACCACGAAAAGTTCTTGTATTTGAAGATAAAATCTTTTTGCTTTGAAGAAGAAAGATCTAGCTGACTGAAATAAGTTCATTAGATGAAAACCAACAAAAATTGACAAGAACCACGAAAAGTTCTTGTATTTTAAGATAAAATCTTACTCTATTAAGGAAAAAACTTCCAGCTCGCTGAAATCTGTTCATTTGCTGAAAACCATCAAAACCACCAAAAGTTCTTGTATTTGAAGATAAAATCTTTTTGCTTTGAAGAAGAAAGATCAAGCTGACTGAAATAAGTTCATTAGATGAAAACCAACAAACATTGACAAGAACCACGAAAAGTTCTTGTATTTTAAGATAAAATCTTACTCTATTAAGGAAAAAACTTCCAGCTCGCTGAAATATGTTCATTTGCTGAAAACCATCAAAACCACGAAAAGTTCTTGTATTTAAAGATAAAATCTTTTTGCTTTGAAGAAGAAAGATCTAGCTGACTGAAATAAGTTCATCAGATGAAAACCAACAAAATTTGACAAGAACCACGAAAACTTCTTGTATTTTAAGATAATATCTTACGCTATTGAAGAAAAAACTTCTGGCTCGCTGAAATATGTTCATTTGCTGAAAACCAACAAAACCACGAAAAGTTCTTGTATTTGAAGATAAAATCTTTTTGCTTTGAAGAAGAAAGATCTACCTGACTGAAATAAGTTCATTAGATGAAAACCAACAAAAATTGACAAGAACCACGAAAAGTTCTTGTATTTTAAGATAAAATCTTACTCTATTAAGGAAAAAACTTCCAGCTCGCTGAAATCTGTTCATTTGCTGAAAACCATCAAAACCACGAAAAGTTCTTGTATTTGAAGATAAAATCTTTTTGCTTTGAAGAAGAAAGATCTAGCTAACTGAAATAAGTTCATTAGATGAAAACCAACAAAAATTGACAAGAACCACGAAAAGTTCTTGTATTTTAAGACAAAATCTTCGGCTATTAAAGAAAAAACTTCCAGCTCGCTGAAATCTGTTCATTTGCTGAAAACCATCAAAACCACGAAAAGTTCTTGTATTTGAAGATAAAATCTTTTTGCTTTGAAGAAGAAAGATCTGGCTGACTGAAATAAGCTCATGAGATGAAAACCAACAAAAATTGACAAGAACCACGAAAAGTTCTTGTATTTTAAGATAAAATCTTACTCTATTAAGGAAAAAACCTCCAGCTCGCTGAAATATGTTCATTTGCTGAAAACCATCAAAACCACGAAAAGTTCTTGTATTTGAAGATAAAATCTTTTTGCTTTGAAGAAGAAAGATCCAGCTGACTGAAATAAGTTCATTAGATGAAAACCAACAAAAATTGACAAGAACCACGAAAAGTTCTTGTATTTTAAGATAAAATCTTACTCTATTAAGGAAAAAACATCCAGCTCGCTGAAATCTGTTCATTTGCTGAAAACCATCAAAACCACGAAAAGTTCTTGTATTTGAAGATAAAATCTTTTTGCTTTGAAGAAGAAAGATCTAGCTGACTGAAATAAGTTCATCAGATGAAAACCAACAAAAATTGACAAGAACCACGAAAAGTTCTTGTATTTTAAGATAAAATCTTACTCTATTAAGGAAAAAACTTCCAGCTCGCTGAAATCTGTTCATTTGCTGAAAACCATCAAAACCACCAAAAGTTCTTGTATTTGAAGATAAAATCTTTTTGCTTTGAAGAAGAAAGATCAAGCTGACTGAAATAAGTTCATTAGATGAAAACCAACAAACATTGACAAGAACCACGAAAAGTTCTTGTATTTTAAGATAAAATCTTACTCTATTAAGGAAAAAACTTCCAGCTCGCTGAAATCTGTTCATTTGCTGAAAACCATGAAAACCACGAAAAGTTCTTGTGTTTGAAGATAAAATCTTTTTGCTTTGAAGAAGAAAGATCTAGCTGACTGAAATAAGCTCATTCGATGAAAACCAACAAAAATTGACAAGAACCACGAAAAGTTCTTGTATTTTAAGATAAAATCTTACTCTATTCAGGAAAAAACTTCCAGCTCGCTGAAATATGTTCATTTGCTGAAAACCATCAAAACCACGAAAAGTTCTTGTATTTGAAGATAAAATCTTTTTGCTTTGAAGAAGAAAGATCTACCTGACTGAAATAAGTTCATTAGATGAAAACCAACAAAAATTGACAAGAACCACGAAAAGTTCTTGTATTTTAAGATAAAATCTTACGCTAATAAGAAAAAACTCCCAACTCGCTGAAATATGTTCATTTGCTGAAAACCAACAAAACCACGAAAAGTTCTTGTATTTGAAGATAAAATCTTTTTTCTTTGAAGAAGAAAGATCCAGCTGACTGAAATAAGTTCATTAGATGAAAACCAACAAAAATTGACAAGAAACACGAAAAGTTCTTGTATTTTAAGATAAAATCTTACTCTATTAAGGAAAAAACTTCCCGCTCGCTGAAATATGTTCATTTGCTGAAAACCATCAAAACCACGAAAAGTTCTTGTATTTGAAGATAAAATATTTTTGCTTTGAAGAAGAAAGATCTACCTGACTGAAATAAGTTCATTAGATGAAAACCAACAAAAATTGACAAGAACCACGAAAAGTTCTTGTATTTTAAGATAAAATCTTACGCTATTAAAGAAAAAACTCCCAGCTCGCTGAAATATGTTCATTTGCTGAAAACCAACAAAACCACGAAAAGTTCTTGTATTTGAAGATAAAATCTTTTTTCTTTGAAGAAGAAAGATCTAGCTGACTGAAATAAGTTCATTAGATGAAAACCAACAAAAATTGACAAGAACCACGAAAAGTTCTTGTATTTTAAGATAAAATCTTACTCTATTAAGGAAAAAACTTCCAGCTCGCTGAAATATGTTCATTTGCTGAAAACCATCAAAACCACGAAAAGTTCTTGTATTTGAAGATAAAATCTTTTTGCTTTGAAGAAGAAAGATCTAGCTGACTGAAATAAGTTCATTAGATGAAAACCAACAAAAATTGACAAGAACCACGAAAAGTTCTTGTATTTTAAGATAAAATCTTACTCTATTAAGGAAAAAACTTCCAGCTCGCTGAAATCTGTTCATTTGCTGAAAACCATCAAAACCACCAAAAGTTCTTGTATTTGAAGATAAAATCTTTTTGCTTTGAAGAAGAAAGATCTAGCTGACTGAAATAAGTTCAGTAGATGAAAACCAACAAAATTTGACAAGAACCACGAAAACTTCTTGTATTTTAATATAATATCTTACGCTATTAAAGAAAAAACTTCTGGCTCGCTGTAATATGTTCATTTGCTGAAAACCAACAAAACCACGACAAGTTCTTGTATTTGAAGATAAACTCTTTTTGCTTTGAAGAAGAAAGATCCAGCTGACTGAAATACGTTCATTAGATGAAAACCAACAAAAATTGACAAGAACCACGAAAAGTTCTTGTATTTTAAGATAAAATCTTACTCTATTAAGGAAAAAACCTCCAGCTCGCTGAAATATGTTCATTTGCTGAAAACCATCAAAACCACCAAAAGTTCTTGTATTTGAAGATAAAATCTTTTTGCTTTGAAGAAGAAAGATCTAGCTGACTGAAATAAGTTCATTCGATGAAAACCAACAAAAATTGACAAGAACCACGAAAAGTTCTTGTATTTTAAGATAAAATCTTGCTCTATTAAGGAAAAAACATCCAGCTCGCTGAAATATGTTCATTTGCTGAAAACCATCAAAACTACGAAAAGTTCTTGTATTTGAAGATAAAATCTTTTTGCTTTGAAGAAGAAAGATCCAGCTGACTGAAGTAAGTTCATTCGATGAAAACCAACAAAAATTGACAAGAACCACGAAAAGTTTTTGTATTTTAAGATAGAATCTTCCTCTATTAAGGAAATAACTTCCAGCTCGCTGAAATCTGTTCATTTGCTGAATACCATCAAAACCACGAAAAGTTCTTGTATTTGAAGATAAAATCTTTTTGCTTTGAAGAAGAAAGATCTAGCTGACTGAAATAAGTTCATTAGATGAAAACCAACAAAAATTGACAGGAACCACGAAAAGTTCTTGTATTTTAAGATAAAATCTTACTCTATTAAGGAAAAAACTTCCAGCTCGCTGAAATATGTTCATTTGCTGAAAACCATCAAAACCACGAAAAGTTCTTGTATTTGAAGATAAAATCTTTTTGCTTTGAAGAAGAAAGATCCAGCTTACTGAAATAAGTTCATTAGATGAAAACCAACAAAAATTGACAAGAACCACGAAAAGTTCTTGTATTTTAAGATAAAATCTTACTCTATTAAGGAAAAAACTTCCAGCTCGCTGAAATCTGTTCATTTGCTGAAAACCAACAAAACCACCAAAAGTTCTTGTATTTGAAGATAAAATCTTTTTGCTTTGAAGAAGAAAGATCTAGCTGACTGAAATAAGTTCATTAGATGAAAACCAACAAAAATTGACAAGAACCACGAAAAATTCTTGTATTTTAAGATAAAATCTTACGCTATTAAAGAAAAAACTCCCAGCTCGCTGAAATATGTTCATTTGCTGAAAACCAACAAAACCACGAAAAGTTCTTGTATTTGAAGATAAAATCTTTTTTCTTTGAAGAAGAAAGATCTAGCTGACTGAAATAAGTTCATTGGATGAAAACCAACAAAAATTGACAAGAACCACGAAAAGTTCTTGTATTTTAAGATAAAATCTTACTCTATTAAGGAAAAAACTTCCAGCTCGCTGAAATATGTTCATTTGCTGAAAACCATCAAAACCACGAAAAGTTCTTGTATTTGAAGATAAAATCTTTTTGCTTTGAAGAAGAAAGATCTAGCTGACTGAAATAAGTTCATTGGATGAAAACCAACAAAAATTGACAAGAACCACGAAAAGTTCTTGTATTTTAAGATAAAATCTTACTCTATTAAGGAAAAAACTTCCAGCTCGCTGAAATATGTTCATTTGCTGAAAACCATCAAAACCACGAAAAGTTCTTGTATTTGAAGATAAAATCTTTTTGCTTTGAAGAAGAAAGATCTAGCTGACTGAAATAAGTTCATTAGATGAAAACCAACAAAATTTGACAAGAACCACGAAATCTTCTTGTATTTTAAGATAATATCTTACGCTATTAAAGAAAAAACTTCTGGCTCGCTGAAATATGTTCATTTGCTGAAAACCAACAAAACCACGAAAAGTTCTTGTATTTGAAGATAAACTCTTTTTGCTTTGAAGAAGAAAGATGCAGCTGATTGAAATACGTTCATTAGATGAAAACCAACAAAAATTGACAAGAACCACGAAAAGTTCTTGTATTTGAAGATAAAATCTTACTCTGTTAAGGAAAAAACTTCCAGCTCGCTGAAATATGTTCATTTGCTGAAAACCATCAAAACCACGAAAAGTTCTTGTATTTGAAGATAAAATCTTTTTGCTTTGAAGAAGAAAGATCTAGCTGACTGAAATAAGTTAATTAGATGAAAACCAACAAAAATTGACAAGAACCACGAAAAGTTCTTGTATTTTAAGATAAAATCTTACGCTAATAAGAAAAAACCCCCAACTCGCTGAAATATGTTCATTTGCTGAAAACCAACAAAACCACGAAAAGTTCTTGTATTTGAAGATAAAATCTTTTTTCTTTGAAGAAGAAAGATCCAGCTGACTGAAATAAGTTCATTAGATGAAAACCAACAAAAATTGACAAGAAACACGAAAAGTTCTTGTATTTTAAGATAAAATCTTACTCTATTAAGGAAAAAACTTCCCGCTCGCTGAAATATGTTCATTTGCTGAAAACCATCAAAACCACGAAAAGTTCTTGTATTTGAAGATAAAATATTTTTGCTTTGAAGAAGAAAGATCGACCTGACTGCAATAAGTTCATTAGATGAAAACCAACAAAAATTGACAAGAACCACGAAAAGTTCTTGTATTTTAAGATAAAATCTTACGCTAATAAGAAAAAACTCCCAGCTCGCTGAAATATGTTCATTTGCTCAAAACCATCAAAACCACGAAAAGTTCTTGTATTTGAAGGTAAAATCTTTTTGCTTTGAAGAATAAAGATCTAGCTGACTGAAATAAGTTCATTAGATGAAAACCAACAAAATTTGACAAGAACCACGAAAACTTCTTGTATTTTAATATAATATCTTACGCTATTAAAGAAAAAACTTCTGGCTCGCTGAAATATGTTCATTTGCTGAAAACCAACAAAACCACCAAAAGTTCTTGTATTTGAAGATAAAATCTTTTTGCTTTGAAGAAGAAAGATCTAGCTGACTGAAATAAGTTCATTAGATGAAAACCAACAAAAATTGACAAGAACCACGAAAAGTTCTTGTATTTTAAGATAAAATCTTACTCTATTAAGGAAAAAACATCCAGCTCGCTGAAATATGTTCATTTGCTGAAAACCATCAAAACTACGAAAAGTTCTTGTATTTGAAGATAAAATCTTTTTGCTTTGAAGAAGAAAGATCTAGCTGACTGAAATAAGTTCATTCGATGAAAACCAACAAAAATTGACAAGAACCACGAAAAGTTCTTGTATTTTAAGATAGAATCTTCCTCTATTAAGGAAATAACTTCCAGCTCGCTGAAATCTGTTCATTTGCTGAAAACCATCAAAACCACGAAAAGTTCTTGTATTTGAAGATAAAATCTTTTTGCTTTGAAGAAGAAAGATCCAGCTGACTGAAATACGTTCATTAGATGAAAACCAACAAAAATTGACAAGAACCACGAAAAGTTCTTGTATTTTAAGATAAAATCTTACTCTATTAAGGAAAAAACTTCCAGCTCGCTGAAATATGTTCATTTGCTGAAAACCATCAAAACCACGAAAAGTTCTTGTGTTTGAAGATAAAATCTTTTTGCTTTGAAGAAGAAAGATCTAGCTTACTGAAATAAGTTCATTAGATGAAAACCAACAAAAATTGACAAGAACCACGAAAAGTTCTTGTATTTTAAGATAAAATCTTACTCTATTAAGGAAAAAACTTCCAGTTCGCTGAAATCTGTTCATTTGCTGAAAACCAACAAAACCACCAAAAGTTCTTGTGTTTGAAGATAAAATCTTTTTGCTTTGAAGAAGAAAGATCGAGCTGACTGAAATAAGTTCATGAGATGAAAACCAACAAAAATTGACAAGAACCACGAAAAGTTCTTGTATTTTAAGATATAATCTTAGGCGATGAAAGAAAAAACTTCCAGCTCGCTGAAATCTGTTCATTTGCTGAAAACCATCAAAATCACGAAAAGTTCTTGTATTTGAAGATAAAATCTTTTTGCTTTGAAGAAGAAAGATCTAGCTGACTGAAATAAGTTCATGAGATGAAAACCAACAAAAATTGACAAGAACCACGAAAAGTTCTTGTATTTTAAGATAAAATCTTACTCTATTGAGGAAAAAACTTCCAGCTCGCTGAAATATGTTCATTTGCTGAAAACCATCAAAACCACGAAAAGTTCTTGTATTTGAAGATAAAATCTTTTTGCTTTGAAGAAGAAAGATCTAGCTGACTGAAATAAGTTCATCAGATGAAAACCAACAAAATTTGACAAGAACCACGAAATCTTCTTGTATTTTAAGATAATATCTTACGCTATTAAAGAAAAAACTTCTGGCTCGCTGAAATATGTTCATTTGCTGAAAACCAACAAAACCACGAAAAGTTCTTGTATTTGAAGATAAACTCTTTTTGCTTTGAAGAAGAAAGATGCAGCTGATTGAAATACGTTCATTAGATGAAAACCAACAAGAATTGACAAGAACCACGAAAAGTTCTTGTATTTTAAGATAAAATCTTACTCTGTTAAGGAAAAAACTTCCAGCTCGCTGAAATATGTTCATTTGCTGAAAACCATCAAAACCACGAAAAGTTCTTGTATTTGAAGATAAAATCTTTTTGCTTTGAAGAAGAAAGATCTAGCTGACTGAAATAAGTTAATTCGATGAAAACCAACAAAAATTGACAAGAACCACGAAAAGTTCTTGTATTTTAAGATAAAATCTTACGCTAATAAGAAAAAACTCCCAACTCGCTGAAATATGTTCATTTGCTGAAAACCAACAAAACCACGAAAAGTTCTTGTATTTGAAGATAAAATCTTTTTTCTTTGAAGAAGAAAGATCCAGCTGACTGAAATAAGTTCATTAGATGAAAACCAACAAAAATTGACAAGAAACACGAAAAGTTCTTGTATTTTAAGATAAAATCTTACTCTATTAAGGAAAAAACTTCCCGCTCGCTGAAATATGTTCATTTGCTGAAAACCATCAAAACCACGAAAAGTTCTTGTATTTGAAGATAAAATATTTTTGCTTTGAAGAAGAAAGATCGACCTGACTGCAATAAGTTCATTAGATGAAAACCAACAAAAATTGACAAGAACCACGAAAAGTTCTTGTATTTTAAGATAAAATCTTACGCTAATAAGAAAAAACTCCCAGCTCGCTGAAATATGTTCATTTGCTCAAAACCATCAAAACCACGAAAAGTTCTTGTATTTGAAGGTAAAATCTTTTTGCTTTGAAGAATAAAGATCTAGCTGACTGAAATAAGTTCATTAGATGAAAACCAACAAAATTTGACAAGAACCACGAAAACTTCTTGCATTTTAATATAATATCTTACGCTATTAAAGAAAAAACTTCTGGCTCGCTGAAATATGTTCATTTGCTGAAAACCAACAAAACCACGAAAAGTTCTTGTATTTGAAGATAAACTCTTTTTGCTTTGAAGAAGAAAGATCCAGCTGACTGAAATACGTTCATGAGATGAAAACCAACAAAAATTGACAAGAACCACGAAAAGTTCTTGTATTTTAAGATAAAATCTTACTCTATTAAGGAAAAAACCTCCAGCTCGCTGAAATATGTTCATTTGCTGAAAACCATCAAAACCACCAAAAGTTCTTGTATTTGAAGATAAAATCTTTTTGCTTTGAAGAAGAAAGATCTAGCTGACTGAAATAAGTTCATTAGATGAAAACCAACAAAAATTGACAAGAACCACGAAAAGTTCTTGTATTTTAAGATAAAATCTTACTCTATTAAGGAAAAAACATCCAGCTCGCTGAAATATGTTCATTTGCTGAAAACCATCAAAACTATGAAAAGTTCTTGTATTTGAAGATAAAATCTTTTTGCTTTGAAGAAGAAAGATCTAGCTGACTGAAATAAGTTCATTCGATGAAAACCAACAAAAATTGACAAGAACCACGAAAAGTTCTTGTATTTTAAGATAGAATCTTCCTCTATTAAGGAAATAACTTCCAGCTCGCTGAAATCTGTTCATTTGCTGAAAACCATCAAAACCACGAAAAGTTCTTGTATTTGAAGATAAAATCTTTTTGCTTTGAAGAAGAAAGATCCAGCTGACTGAAATACGTTCATTAGATGAAAACCAACAAAAATTGACAAGAACCACGAAAAGTTCTTGTATTTTAAGATAAAATCTTACTCTATTAAGGAAAAAACTTCCAGCTCGCTGAAATATGTTCATTTGCTGAAAACCATCAAAACCACGAAAAGTTCTTGTATTTGAAGATAAAATCTTTTTGCTTTGAAGAAGAAAGATCTAGCTTACTGAAATAAGTTCATTAGATGAAAACCAACAAAAATTGACAAGAACCACGAAAAGTTCTTGTATTTTAAGATAAAATCTTACTCTATTAAGGAAAAAACTTCCAGCTCGCTGAAATCTGTTCATTTGCTGAAAACCAACAAAACCACCAAAAGTTCTTGTGTTTGAAGATAAAATCTTTTTGCTTTGAAGAAGAAAGATCGAGCTGACTGAAATAAGTTCATGAGATGAAAACCAACAAAAATTGACAAGAACCACGAAAAGTTCTTGTATTTTAAGATATAATCTTAGGCGATGAAAGAAAAAACTTCCAGCTCGCTGAAATCTGTTCATTTGCTGAAAACCATCAAAACCACGAAAAGTTCTTGTATTTGAAGATAAAATCTTTTTGCTTTGAAGAAGAAAGATCTAGCTGACTGAAATAAGTTCATGAGATGAAAACCAACAAAAATTGACAAGAACCACGAAAAGTTCTTGTATTTTAAGATAAAATCTTACTCTATTGAGGAAAAAACTTCCAGCTCGCTGAAATATGTTCATTTGCTCAAAACCATCAAAACCACGAAAAGTTCTTGTATTTGAAGGTAAAATCTTTTTGCTTTGAAGAAGAAAGATCTAGCTGACTGAAATAAGTTCATTAGATGAAAACCAACAAAAATTGACAAGAACCACGAAAAATTCTTGTATTTTAAGATAAAATCTTACGCTATTAAAGAAAAAACTCCCAGCTCGCTGAAATATGTTCATTTGCTGAAAACCAACAAAACCACGAAAAGTTCTTGTATTTGAAGATAAAATCTTTTTTCTTTGAAGAAGAAAGATCTAGCTGACTGAAATAAGTTCATTAGATGAAAACCAACAAAATTTGACAAGAACCACGAAATCTTCTTGTATTTTAAGATAATATCTTACGCTATTAAAGAAAAAACTTCTGGCTCGCTGAAATATGTTCATTTGCTGAAAACCAACAAAACCACGAAAAGTTCTTGTATTTGAAGATAAACTCTTTTTGCTTTGAAGAAGAAAGATCCAGCTGACTGAAAGACGTTCATTAGATGAAAACCAACAAAAATTGACAAGAACCACGAAAAGTTCTTGTATTTTAAGATAAAATCTTACTCTATTAAGGAAAAAACCTCCAGCTCGCTGAAATATGTTCATTTGCTGAAAACCATCAAAACCACCAAAAGTTCTTGTATTTGAAGATAAAATCTTTTTGCTTTGAAGAAGAAAGATCTAGCTGACTGAAATAAGTTCATTAGATGAAAACCAACAAAAATTGACAAGAACCACGAAAAGTTCTTGTATTTTAAGATAAAATCTTTCTCTATTAAGGAAAAAACATCCAGCTCGCTGAAATATGTTCATTTGCTGAAAACCATCAAAACTACGAAAAGTTCTTGTATTTGAAGATAAAATCTTTTTGCTTTGAAGAAGAAAGATCTAGCTGACTGAAATAAGTTCATTCGATGAAAACCAACAAAAATTGACAAGAACCACGAAAAGTTCTTGTATTTTAAGATAGAATCTTCCTCTATTAAGGAAATAACTTCCAGCTCGGTGAAATCTGTTCATTTGCTGAAAACCATCAAAACCACGAAAAGTTCTTGTATTTGAAGATAAAATCTTTTTGCTTTGAAGAAGAAAGATCCAGCTGACTGAAATACGTTCATTAGATGAAAACCAACAAAAATTGACAAGAACCACGAAAAGTTCTTGTATTTTAAGATAAAATCTTACTCTATTAAGGAAAAAACTTCCAGCTCGCTGAAATATGTTCATTTGCTGAAAACCATCAAAACCACGAAAAGTTCTTGTATTTGAAGATAAAATCTTTTTGCTTTGAAGAAGAAAGATCTAGCTTACTGAAATAAGTTCATTAGATGAAAACCAACAAAAATTGACAAGAACCACGAAAAATTCTTGTATTTTAAGATAAAATCTTACGCTTTTAAAGAAAAAACTCCCAGCTCGCTGAAATATGTTCATTTGCTGAAAACCAACAAAACCACGAAAAGTTCTTGTATTTGAAGATAAAATCTTTTTTCTTTGAAGAAGAAAGATCTAGCTGACTGAAATAAGTTCATTGGATGAAAACCAACAAAAATTGACAAGAACCACGAAAAGTTCTTGTATTTTAAGATAAAATCTTACTCTATTAAGGAAAAAACTTCCAGCTCGCTGAAATATGTTCATTTGCTGAAAACCATCAAAACCACGAAAAGTTCTTGTATTTGAAGATAAAATCTTTTTGCTTTGAAGAAGAAAGATCTAGCTGACTGAAATAAGTTCATTGGATGAAAACCAACAAAAATTGACAAGAACCACGAAAAGTTCTTGTATTTCAAGATAAAATCTTACTCTATTAAGGAAAAAACTTCCAGCTCGCTGAAATATGTTCATTTGCTGAAAACCATCAAAACCACGAAAAGTTCTTGTATTTGAAGATAAAATCTTTTTGCTTTGAAGAAGAAAGATCTAGCTGACTGAAATAAGTTCATTAGATGAAAACCAACAAAATTTGACAAGAACCACGAAATCTTCTTGTATTTTAAGATAATATCTTACGCTATTAAAGAAAAAACTTCTGGCTCGCTGAAATATGTTCATTTGCTGAAAACCAACAAAACCACGAAAAGTTCTTGTATTTGAAGATAAACTCTTTTTGCTTTGAAGAAGAAAGATGCAGCTGACTGAAATACGTTCATTAGATGAAAACCAACAAAAATTGACAAGAACCACGAAAAGTTCTTGTATTTTAAGATAAAATCTTACGCTATTAAAGAAAAAACTCCCAGCTCGCTGAAATATGTTCATTTGCTGAAAACCAACAAAACCACGAAAAGTTCTTGTATTTGAAGATAAAATCTTTTTTCTTTGAAGAAGAAAGATCTAGCTGACTGAAATAAGTTCATTGGATGAAAACCAACAAAAATTGACAAGAACCACGAAAAGTTCTTGTATTTTAAGATAAAATCTTACTCTATTAAGGAAAAAACTTCCAGCTCGCTGAAATATGTTCATTTGCTGAAAACCATCAAAACCACGAAAAGTTCTTGTATTTGAAGATAAAATCTTTTTGCTTTGAAGAAGAAAGATCTAGCTGACTGAAATAAGTTCATTGGATCAAAACCAACAAAATTTGACAAGAACCACGAAATCTTCTTGTATTTTAAGATAATATCTTACGCTATTAAAGAAAAAACTTCTGGCTCGCTGAAATATGTTCATTTGCTGAAAACCAACAAAACCACGAAAAGTTCTTGTATTTGAAGATAAACTCTTTTTGCTTTGAAGAAGAAAGATGCAGCTGATTGAAATACGTTCATTAGATGAAAACCAACAAAAATTGACAAGAACCACGAAAAGTTCTTGTATTTTAAGATAAAATCTTACTCTGTTAAGGAAAAAACTTCCAGCTCGCTGAAATATGTTCATTTGCTGAAAACCATCAAAACCACGAAAAGTTCTTGTATTTGAAGATAAAATCTTTTTGCTTTGAAGAAGAAAGATCTAGCTGACTGAAATAAGTTAATTAGATGAAAACCAACAAAAATTGACAAGAACCACGAAAAGTTCTTCTATTTTAAGATAAAATCTTACTCTATTCAGGAAAAAACTTCCAGCTCGCTGAAATATGTTCATTTGCTGAAAACCATCAAAACCACGAAAAGTTCTTGTATTTGAAGATAAAATCTTTTTGCTTTGAAGAAGAAAGATCTAGCTGACTGAAATAAGTTCATTAGATGAAAACCAACAAAATTTGACAAGAACCACGAAATCTTCTTGTATTTTAAGATAATATCTTACGCTATTAAGGAAAAAACTTCCAGCTCGCTGAAATATGTTCATTTGCTGAAAACCATCAAAACCACGAAAAGTTCTTGTATTTGAAGATAAAATCTTTTTGCTTTGAAGAAGAAAGATCTAGCTGACTGAAATAAGTTCATTGGATCAAAACCAACAAAATTTGACAAGAACCACGAAATCTTCTTGTATTTTAAGATAATATCTTACGCTATTAAAGAAAAAACTTCTGGCTCGCTGAAATATGTTCATTTGCTGAAAACCAACAAAACCACGAAAAGTTCTTGTATTTGAAGATAAACTCTTTTTGCTTTGAAGAAGAAAGATGCAGCTGATTGAAATACGTTCATTAGATGAAAACCAACAAAAATTGACAAGAACCACGAAAAGTTCTTGTATTTTAAGATAAAATCTTACTCTGTTAAGGAAAAAACTTCCAGCTCGCTGAAATATGTTCATTTGCTGAAAACCATCAAAACCACGAAAAGTTCTTGTATTTGAAGATAAAATCTTTTTGCTTTGAAGAAGAAAGATCTAGCTGACTGAAATAAGTTAATTAGATGAAAACCAACAAAAATTGACAAGAACCACGAAAAGTTCTTCTATTTTAAGATAAAATCTTACTCTATTCAGGAAAAAACTTCCAGCTCGCTGAAATATGTTCATTTGCTGAAAACCATCAAAACCACGAAAAGTTCTTGTATTTGAAGATAAAATCTTTTTGCTTTGAAGAAGAAAGATCTAGCTGACTGAAATAAGTTCATTAGATGAAAACCAACAAAATTTGACAAGAACCACGAAATCTTCTTGTATTTTAAGATAATATCTTACGCTATTAAAGAAAAAACTTCTGGCTCGCTGAAATATGTTCATTTGCTGAAAACCAACAAAACCACGAAAAGTTCTTGTATTTGAAGATAAACTCTTTTTGCTTTGAAGAAGAAAGATGCAGCTGACTGAAATACGTTCATTAGATGAAAACCAACAAAAATTGACAAGAACCACGAAAAGTTCTTGTATTTTAAGATAAAACCTTACTCTATTAAGGAAAAAACTTCCAGCTCGCTGAAATCTGTTCATTTGCTGAAAACCAACAAAACCACCAAAAGTTCTTGTATTTGAAGATAAAATCTTTTTGCTTTGAAGAAGAAAGATCTAGCTGACTGAAATAAGTTCATTAGATGAAAACCAACAAAAATTGACAAGAACCACGAAAAATTCTTGTATTTTAAGATAAAATCTTACGCTATTAAAGAAAAAACTCCCAGCTCGCTGAAATATGTTCATTTGCTGAAAACCAACAAAACCACGAAAAGTTCTTGTATTTGAAGATAAAATCTTTTTTCTTTGAAGAAGAAAGATCTAGCTGACTGAAATAAGTTCATTGGATGAAAACCAACAAAAATTGACAAGAACCACGAAAAGTTCTTGTATTTTAAGATAAAATCTTACTCTATTAAGGAAAAAACTTCCAGCTCGCTGAAATATGTTCATTTGCTGAAAACCATCAAAACCACGAAAAGTTCTTGTATTTGAAGATAAAATCTTTTTGCTTTGAAGAAGAAAGATCTAGCTGACTGAAATAAGTTCATTGGATGAAAACCAACAAAAATTGACAAGAACCACGAAAAGTTCTTGTATTTTAAGATAAAATCTTACTCTATTAAGGAAAAAACTTCCAGCTCGCTGAAATATGTTCATTTGCTGAAAACCATCAAAACCACGAAAAGTTCTTGTATTTGAAGATAAAATCTTTTTGCTTTGAAGAAGAAAGATCGAGCTGACTGAAATAAGTTCATTAGATGAAAACCAACAAAATTTGACAAGAACCACGAGATCTTCTTGTATTTTAAGATAATATCTTACGCTATTGAAGAAAAAACTTCTGGCTCGCTGAAATATGTTCATTTGCTGAAAACCAACTAAACCACGAAAAGTTCTTGTATTTGAAGATAAACTCTTTTTGCTTTGAAGAAGAAAGATGCAGCTGACTGAAATACGTTCATTAGATGAAAACCAACAAAAATTGACAAGAACCACGAAAAGTTCTTGTATTTTAAGATAAAATCTTACTCTATTAAGGAAAAAAATTCCAGCTCGCTGAAATCTGTTCATTTGCTGAAAACCAACAAAACCACCAAAATTTCTTGTATTTGAAGATAAAATCTTTTTGCTTTGAAGAAGAAAGATCTAGCTGACTGAAATAAGTTCATTAGATGAAAACCAACAAAAATTGACAAGAACCACGAAAAATTCTTGTATTTTAAGATAAAATCTTACGCTATTAAAGAAAAAACTCCCAGCTCGCTGAAATATGTTCATTTGCTGAAAACCAACAAAACCACGAAAAGTTCTTGTATTTGAAGATAAAATCTTTTTTCTTTGAAGAAGAAAGATCTAGCTGACTGAAATAAGTTCATTGGATGAAAACCAACAAAAATTGACAAGAACCACGAAAAGTTCTTGTATTTTAAGATAAAATCTTGCTCTATTAAGGAAAAAACTTCCAGCTCGCTGAAATATGTTCATTTGCTGAAAACCATCAAAACCACGAAAAGTTCTTGTATTTGAAGATAAAATCTTTTTGCTTTGAAGAAGAAAGATCTAGCTGACTGAAATAAGTTCATTGGATGAAAACCAACAAAATTTGACAAGAACCACGAAATCTTCTTGTATTTTAAGATAATATCTTACGCTATTAAAGAAAAAACTTCTGGCTCGCTGAAATATGTTCATTTGCTGAAAACCAACAAAACCACGAAAAGTTCTTGTATTTGAAGATAAACTCTTTTTGCTTTGAAGAAGAAAGATGCAGCTGATTGAAATACGTTCATTAGATGAAAACCAACAAAAATTGACAAGAACCACGAAAAGTTCTTGTATTTTAAGATAAAATCTTACTCTGTTAAGGAAAAAACTTCCAGCTCGCTGAAATATGTTCATTTGCTGAAAACCATCAAAACCACGAAAAGTTCTTGTATTTGAAGATAAAATCTTTTTGCTTTGAAGAAGAAAGATCTAGCTGACTGAAATAAGTTAATTAGATGAAAACCAACAAAAATTGACAAGAACCACGAAAAGTTCTTCTATTTTAAGATAAAATCTTACTCTATTCAGGAAAAAACTTCCAGCTCGCTGAAATATGTTCATTTGCTGAAAACCATCAAAACCACGAAAAGTTCTTGTATTTGAAGATAAAATCTTTTTGCTTTGAAGAAGAAAGATCTAGCTGACTGAAATAAGTTCATTAGATGAAAACCAACAAAATTTGACAAGAACCACGAAATCTTCTTGTATTTTAAGATAATATCTTACGCTATTAAAGAAAAAACTTCTGGCTCGCTGAAATATGTTCATTTGCTGAAAACCAACAAAACCACGAAAAGTTCTTGTATTTGAAGATAAACTCTTTTTGCTTTGAAGAAGAAAGATGCAGCTGACTGAAATACGTTCATTAGATGAAAACCAACAAAAATTGACAAGAACCACGAAAAGTTCTTGTATTTTAAGATAAAATCTTACTCTATTAAGGAAAAAACTTCCAGCTCGCTGAAATCTGTTCATTTGCTGAAAACCAACAAAACCACCAAAAGTTCTTGTATTTGAAGATAAAATCTTTTTGCTTTGAAGAAGAAAGATCTAGCTGACTGAAATAAGTTCATTAGATGAAAACCAACAAAAATTGACAAGAACCACGAAAAATTCTTGTATTTTAAGATAAAATCTTACGCTATTAAAGAAAAAACTCCCAGCTCGCTGAAATATGTTCATTTGCTGAAAACCAACAAAACCACGAAAAGTTCTTGTATTTGAAGATAAAATCTTTTTTCTTTGAAGAAGAAAGATCTAGCTGACTGAAATAAGTTCATTGGATGAAAACCAACAAAAATTGACAAGAACCACGAAAAGTTCTTGTATTTTAAGATAAAATCTTACTCTATTAAGGAAAAAACTTCCAGCTCGCTGAAATATGTTCATTTGCTGAAAACCATCAAAACCACGAAAAGTTCTTGTATTTGAAGATAAAATCTTTTTGCTTTGAAGAAGAAAGATCTAGCTGACTGAAATAAGTTCATTGGATGAAAACCAACAAAATTTGACAAGAACCACGAAATCTTCTTGTATTTTAAGATAATATCTTACGCTATTAAAGAAAAAACTTCTGGCTCGCTGAAATATGTTCATTTGCTGAAAACCAACAAAACCACGAAAAGTTCTTGTATTTGAAGATAAACTCTTTTTGCTTTGAAGAAGAAAGATGCAGCTGATTGAAATACGTTCATTAGATGAAAACCAACAAAAATTGACAAGAACCACGAAAAGTTCTTGTATTTTAAGATAAAATCTTACTCTGTTCAGGAAAAAACTTCCAGCTCGCTGAAATATGTTCATTTGCTGAAAACCATCAAAACCACGAAAAGTTCTTGTATTTGAAGATAAAATCTTTTTGCTTTGAAGAAGAAAGATCTAGCTGACTGAAATAAGTTAATTAGATGAAAACCAACAAAAATTGACAAGAACCACGAAAAGTTCTTCTATTTTAAGATAAAATCTTACTCTATTCAGGAAAAAACTTCCAGCTCGCTGAAATATGTTCATTTGCTGAAAACCATCAAAACCACGAAAAGTTCTTGTATTTGAAGATAAAATCTTTTTGCTTTGAAGAAGAAAGATCTACCTGACTGAAATAAGTTCATTAGATGAAAACCAACAAAAATTGACAAGAACCACGAAAAGTTCTTGTATTTTAAGATAAAATCTTACGCTAATAAGAAAAAACTCCCAACTCGCTGAAATATGTTCATTTGCTGAAAACCAACAAAACCACGAAAAGTTCTTGTATTTGAAGATAAAATCTTTTTTCTTTGAAGAAGAAAGATCCAGCTGACTGAAATAAGTTCATTAGATGAAAACCAACAAAAATTGACAAGAAACACGAAAAGTTCTTGTATTTTAAGATAAAATCTTACTCTATTAAGGAAAAAACTTCCCGCTCGCTGAAATATGTTCATTTGCTGAAAACCATCAAAACCACGAAAAGTTCTTGTATTTGAAGATAAAATATTTTTGCTTTGAAGAAGAAAGATCTAGCTGACTGAAATAAGTTCATTAGATGAAAACCAACAAAAATTGACAAGAACCACGAAAAGTTCTTGTATTTTAAGATAAAATCTTACGCTAATAAGAAAAAACTCCCAGCTCGCTGAAATATGTTCATTTGCTCAAAACCATCAAAACCACGAAAAGTTCTTGTATTTGAAGGTAAATTCTTTTTGCTTTGAAGAAGAAAGATCTAGCTGACTGAAATAAGTTCATTAGATGAAAACCAACAAAAATTGACAAGAACCACGAAAAGTTCTTGTATTTTAAGATAAAATCTTACTCTATTAAGGAAAAAACATCCAGCTCGCTGAAATATGTTCATTTGCTGAAAACCATCAAAACTACGAAAAGTTCTTGTATTTGAAGATAAAATCTTTTTGCTTTGAAGAAGAAAGATCTAGCTGACTGAAATAAGTTCATTAGATGAAAACCAACAAAAATTGACAAGAACCACGAAAAGTTCTTGTATTTTAAGATAAAATCTTACTCTATTAAGGAAAAAACTTCCAGCTCGCTGAAATCTGTTCATTTGCTGAAAACCATCAAAACCACCAAAAGTTCTTGTATTTGAAGATAAAATCTTTTTGCTTTGAAGAAGAAAGATCTAGCTGACTGAAATAAGTTCATTAGATGAAAACCAACAAAATTTGACAAGAACCACGAAAACTTCTTGTATTTTAATATAATATCTTACGCTATTAAAGAAAAAACTTCTGGCTCGCTGAAATATGTTCATTTGCTGAAAACCAACAAAACCACGAAAAGTTCTTGTATTTGAAGATAAACTCTTTTTGCTTTGAAGAAGAAAGATCCAGCTGACTGAAATACGTTCATGAGATGAAAACCAACAAAAATTGACAAGAACCACGAAAAGTTCTTGTATTTTAAGATAAAATCTTACTCTATTAAGGAAAAAACCTCCAGCTCGCTGAAATATGTTCATTTGCTGAAAACCATCAAAACCACCAAAAGTTCTTGTATTTGAAGATAAAATCTTTTTGCTTTGAAGAAGAAAGATCTAGCTGACTGAAATAAGTTCATTAGATGAAAACCAACAAAAATTGACAAGAACCACGAAAAGTTCTTGTATTTTAAGATAAAATCTTACTCTATTAAGGAAAAAACATCCAGCTCGCTGAAATATGTTCATTTCCTGAAAACCATCAAAACTACGAAAAGTTCTTGTATTTGAAGATAAAATCTTTTTGCTTTGAAGAAGAAAGATCTCGCTGACTGAAATAAGTTCATTCGATGAAAACCAACAAAAATTGACAAGAACCACGAAAAGTTCTTGTATTTTAAGATAGAATCTTCCTCTATTAAGGAAATAACTTCCAGCTCGCTGAAATCTGTTCATTTGCTGAAAACCATCAAAACCACGAAAAGTTCTTGTATTTGAAGATAAAATCTTTTTGCTTTGAAGAAGAAAGATCCAGCTGACTGAAATACGTTCATTAGATGAAAACCAACAAAAATTGACAAGAACCACGAAAAGTTCTTGTATTTTAAGATAAAATCTTACTCTATTAAGGAAAAAACTTCCAGCTCGCTGAAATATGTTCATTTGCTGAAAACCATCAAAACCACGAAAAGTTCTTGTATTTGAAGATAAAATCTTTTTGCTTTGAAGAAGAAAGATCTAGCTTACTGAAATAAGTTCATTAGATGAAAACCAACAAAAATTGACAAGAACCACGAAAAGTTCTTGTATTTTAAGATAAAATCTTACTCTATTAAGGAAAAAACTTCCAGCTCGCTGAAATCTGTTCATTTGCTGAAAACCAACAAAACCACCAAAAGTTCTTGTATTTGAAGATAAAATCTTTTTGCTTTGAAGAAGAAAGATCGAGCTGACTGAAATAAGTTCATGAGATGAAAACCAACAAAAATTGACAAGAACCACGAAAAGTTCTTGTATTTTAAGATATAATCTTAGGCTATGAAAGAAAAAACTTCCAGCTCGCTGAAATCTGTTCATTTGCTGAAAACCATCAAAACCACGAAAAGTTCTTGTATTTGAAGATAAAATCTTTTTGCTTTGAAGAAGAAAGATCTAGCTGACTGAAATAAGTTCATGAGATGAAAACCAACAAAAATTGACAAGAACCACGAAAAGTTCTTGTATTTTAAGATAAAATCTTACTCTATTAAGGAAAAAACTTCCAGCTCGCTGAAATATGTTCATTTGCTCAAAACCATCAAAACCACGAAAAGTTCTTGTATTTGAAGGTAAAATCTTTTTGCTTTGAAGAAGAAAGATCTGGCTGACTGAAATAAGTTCATTAGATGAAAACCAACAAAAATTGACAAGAACCACGAAAAATTCTTGTATTTTAAGATAAAATCTTACGCTATTAAAGAAAAAACTCCCAGCTCGCTGAAATATGTTCATTTGCTGAAAACCAACAAAACCACGAAAAGTTCTTGTATTTGAAGATAAAATCTTTTTTCTTTGAATAAGAAAGATCTAGCTGACTGAAATAAGTTCATTAGATGAAAACCAACAAAATTTGACAAGAACCACGAAATCTTCTTGTATTTTAAGATAATATCTTACGCTATTAAAGAAAAAACTTCTGGCTCGCTGAAATATGTTCATTTGCTGAAAACCAACAAAACCACGAAAAGTTCTTGTATTTGAAGATAAACTCTTTTTGCTTTGAAGAAGAAAGATCCAGCTGACTGAAATACGTTCATGAGATGAAAACCAACAAAAATTGACAAGAACCACGAAAAGTTCTTGTATTTTAAGATAAAATCTTACTCTATTAAGGAAAAAACCTCCAGCTCGCTGAAATATGTTCATTTGCTGAAAACCATCAAAACTACGAAAAGTTCTTGTATTTGAAGATAAAATCTTTTTGCTTTGAAGAAGAAAGATCTAGCTGACTGAAATAAGTTCATTCGATGAAAACCAACAAAAATTGACAAGAACCACGAAAAGTTCTTGTATTTTAAGATAGAATCTTCCTCTATTCAGGAAATAACTTCCAGCTCGGTGAAATCTGTTCATTTGCTGAAAACCATCAAAACCACGAAAAGTTCTTGTATTTGAAGATAAAATCTTTTTGCTTTGAAGAAGAAAGATCCAGCTGACTGAAATACGTTCATTAGATGAAAACCAACAAAAATTGACAAGAACCACGAAAAGTTCTTGTATTTTAAGATAAAATCTTACTCTATTAAGGAAAAAACTTCCAGCTCGCTGAAATATGTTCATTTGCTGAAAACCATCAAAACCACGAAAAGTTCTTGTATTTGAAGATAAAATCTTTTTGCTTTGAAGAAGAAAGATCTAGCTTACTGAAATAAGTTCATCAGATGAAAACCAACAAAAATTGACAAGAACCACGAAAAATTCTTGTATTTTAAGATAAAATCTTACGCTATTAAAGAAAAAACTCCCAGCTCGCTGAAATATGTTCATTTGCTGAAAACCAACAAAACCACGAAAAGTTCTTGTATTTGAAGATAAAATCTTTTTTCTTTGAAGAAGAAAGATCTAGCTGACTGAAATAAGTTCATTGGATGAAAACCAACAAAAATTGACAAGAACCACGAAAAGTTCTTGTATTTTAAGATAAAATCTTACTCTATTAAGGAAAAAACTTCCAGCTCGCTGAAATATGTTCATTTGCTGAAAACCATCAAAACCACGAAAAGTTCTTGTATTTGAAGATAAAATCTTTTTGCTTTGAAGAAGAAAGATCTAGCTGACTGAAATAAGTTCATTGGATGAAAACCAACAAGAATTGACAAGAACCACGAAAAGTTCTTGTATTTTAAGATAAAATCTTACTCTATTAAGGAAAAAACTTCCAGCTCGCTGAAATATGTTCATTTGCTGAAAACCATCAAAACCACGAAAAGTTCTTGTATTTGAAGATAAAATCTTTTTGCTTTGAAGAAGAAAGATCTAGCTGACTGAAATAAGTTCATCAGATGAAAACCAACAAAATTTGACAAGAACCACGAAATCTTCTTGTATTTTAAGATAATATCTTACGCTATTAAAGAAAAAACTTCTGGCTCGCTGAAATATGTTCATTTGCTGAAAACCAACAAAACCACGAAAAGTTCTTGTATTTGAAGATAAACTCTTTTTGCTTTCAAGAAGAAAGATGCAGCTGACTGAAATACGTTCATTAGATGAAAACCAACAAAAATTGACAAGAACCACGAAAAGTTCTTCTATTTTAAGATAAAATCTTACTCTGTTAAGGAAAAAACTTCCAGCTCGCTGAAATATGTTCATTTGCTGAAAACCATCAAAACCACGAAAAGTTCTTGTATTTGAAGATAAAATCTTTTTGCTTTGAAGAAGAAAGATCTAGCTGACTGAAATAAGTTCATGAGATGAAAACCAACAACAATTGACAAGAACCACGAAAAGTTCTTCTATTTTAAGATAAAATCTTACTCTATTCAGGAAAAAACTTCCAGCTCGCTGAAATATGTTCATTTGCTGAAAACCATCAAAACCACGAAAAGTTCTTGTATTTGAAGATAAAATCTTTTTGCTTTGAAGAAGAAAGATCTACCTGACTGAAATAAGTTCATTAGATGAAAACCAACAAAAATTGACAAGAACCACGAAAAGTTCTTGTATTTTAAGATAAAATCTTACGCTAATAAGAAAAAACACCCAACTCGCTGAAATATGTTCATTTGCTGAAAACCAACAAAACCACGAAAAGTTCTTGTATTTGAAGATAAAATCTTTTTTCTTTGAAGAAGAAAGATCCAGCTGACTGAAATAAGTTCATTAGATGAAAACCAACAAAAATTGACAAGAAACACGAAAAGTTCTTGTATTTTAAGATAAAATCTTACTCTATTAAGGAAAAAACTTCCCGCTCGCTGAAATATGTTCATTTGCTGAAAACCATCAAAACCACGAAAAGTTCTTGTATTTGAAGATAAAATCTTTTTGCTTTGAAGAAGAAAGATCTACCTGACTGAAATAAGTTCATTAGATGAAAACCAACAAAAATTGACAAGAACCACGAAAAGTTCTTGTATTTTAAGATAAAATCTTACGCTAATAAGAAAAAACTCCCAGCTCGCTGAAATATGTTCATTTGCTCAAAACCATCAAAACCACGAAAAGTTCTTGTATTTGAAGGTAAAATCTTTTTGCTTTGAAGAAGAAAGATGCAGCTGACTGAAATACGTTCATTAGATGAAAACCAACAAAAATTGACAAGAACCACGAAAAGTTCTTGTATTTTAAGATAAAATCTTCCTCTGTTAAGGAAAAAACTTCCAGCTCGCTGAAATATGTTCATTTGCTGAAAACCATCAAAACCACGAAAAGTTCTTGTATTTGAAGATAAAATCTTTTTGCTTTGAAGAAGAAAGATCTAGCTGACTGAAATAAGTTCATTAGATGAAAACCAACAACAATTGACAAGAACCACGAAAAGTTCTTCTATTTTAAGATAAAATCTTACTCTATTCAGGAAAAAACTTCCAGCTCGCTGAAATATGTTCATTTGCTGAAAACCATCAAAACCACGAAAAGTTCTTGTATTTGAAGATAAAATCTTTTTGCTTTGAAGAAGAAAGATCTACCTGACTGAAATAAGTTCATTAGATGAAAACCAACAAAAATTGACAAGAACAACGAAAAGTTCTTGTATTTTAAGATAAAATCTTACGCTAATAAGAAAAAACTCCCAACTCGCTGAAATATGTTCATTTGCTGAAAACCAACAAAACCACGAAAAGTTCTTGTATTTGAAGATAAAATCTTTTTTCTTTGAAGAAGAAAGATCCAGCTGACTGAAATAAGTTCATTAGATGAAAACCAACAAAAATTGACAAGAAACACGAAAAGTTCTTGTATTTTAAGATAAAATCTTACTCTATTAAGGAAAAAACTTCCCGCTCGCTGAAATATGTTCATTTGCTGAAAACCATCAAAACCACGAAAAGTTCTTGTATTTGAAGATAAAATCTTTTTGCTTTGAAGAAGAAAGATCTACCTGACTGAAATAAGTTCACTAGATGAAAACCAACAAAAATTGACAAGAACCACGAAAAGTTCTTGTATTTTAAGATAAAATCTTACGCTAATAAGAAAAAACTCCCAGCTCGCTGAAATATGTTCATTTGCTCAAAACCATCAAAACCACGAAAAGTTCTTGTATTTGAAGGTAAAATCTTTTTGCTTTGAAGAAGAAAGATCTAGCTGACTGAAATAAGTTCATTAGATGAAAACCAACAAAAATTGACAAGAACCACGAAAAGTTCTTGTATTTTAAGATAAAATCTTACTCTATTAAGGAAAAAACTTCCAGCTCGCTGAAATATGTTCATTTGCTGAAAACCATCAAAACCACGAAAAGTTCTTGTATTTGAAGATAAAATCTTTTTGCTTTCAAGAAGAAAGATCTAGCTGACTGAAATAAGTTCATCAGATGAAAACCAACAAAAATTGACAAGAACCACGAAAAGTTCTTGTATTTTAAGATAAAATCTTACTCTATTAAGGAAAAAACTTCCAGCTCGCTGAAATCTGTTCATTTGCTGAAAACCATCAAAACCACCAAAAGTTCTTGTATTTGAAGATAAAATCTTTTTGCTTTGAAGAAGAAAGATCTAGCTGACTGAAATAAGTTCATTAGATGAAAACCAACAAAATTTGACAAGAACCACGAAAACTTCTTGTATTTTAATATAATATCTTACGCTATTAAAGAAAAAACTTCTGGCTCGCTGAAATATGTTCATTTGCTGAAAACCAACAAAACCACGAAAAGTTCTTGTATTTGAAGATAAACTCTTTTTGCTTTGAAGAAGAAAGATCCAGCTGACTGAAATACGTTCATGAGATGAAAACCAACAAAAATTGACAAGAACCACGAAAAGTTCTTGTATTTTAAGATAAAATCTTACTCTATTAAGGAAAAAACCTCCAGCTCGCTGAAATATGTTCATTTGCTGAAAACCATCAAAACCACCAAAAGTTCTTGTATTTGAAGATAAAATCTTTTTGCTTTGAAGAAGAAAGATCTAGCTGACTGAAATAAGTTCATTAGATGAAAACCAACAAAAATTGACAAGAACCACGAAAAGTTCTTGTATTTTAAGATAAAATCTTACTCTATTAAGGAAAAAACTTCCAGCTCGCTGAAATATGTTCATTTGCTGAAAACCATCAAAACTACGAAAAGTTCTTGTATTTGAAGATAAAATCTTTTTGCTTTGAAGAAGAAAGATCTAGCTGACTGAAATAAGTTCATTCGATGAAAACCAACAAAAATTGACAAGAACCACGAAAAGTTCTTGTATTTTAAGATAGAATCTTCCTCTATTAAGGAAATAACTTCCAGCTCGCTGAAATCTGTTCATTTGCTGAAAACCATCAAAACCACGAAAAGTTCTTGTATTTGAAGATAAAATCTTTTTGCTTTGAAGAAGAAAGATCCAGCTGACTGAAATACGTTCATTAGATGAAAACCAACAAAAATTGACAAGAACCACGAAAAGTTCTTGTATTTTAAGATAAAATCTTCCTCTATTAAGGAAAAAACTTCCAGCTCGCTGAAATCTGTTCATTTGCTGAAAACCATCAAAACCACGAAAAGTTCTTGTATTTGAAGATAAAATCTTTTTGCTTTGAAGAAGAAAGATCCAGCTTACTGAAATAAGTTCATTAGATGAAAACCAACAAAAATTGACAAGAACCACGAAAAGGTCTTGTATTTTAAGATAAAATCTTACTCTATTAAGGAAAAAACTTCCAGCTCGCTGAAATCTGTTCATTTGCTGAAAACCAACAAAACCACCAAAAGTTCTTGTATTTGAAGATAAAATCTTTTTGCTTTGAAGAAGAAAGATCTAGCTGACTGAAATAAGTTCATGAGATGAAAACCAACAAAAATTGACAAGAACCACGAAAAGTTCTTGTATTTTAAGATATAATCTTAGGCTATGAAAGAAAAAACTTCCAGCTCGCTGAAATCTGTTCATTTGCTGAAAACCATCAAAACCACGAAAAGTTCTTGTATTTGAAGATAAAATCTTTTTGCTTTGAAGAAGAAAGATCTAGCTGACTGAAATAAGTTCATGAGATGAAAACCAACAAAAATTGACAAGAACCACGAAAAGTTCTTGTATTTTAAGATAAAATCTTACTCTATTAAGGAAAAAACTTCCAGCTCGCTGAAATATGTTCATTTGCTCAAAACCATCAAAACCACGAAAAGTTCTTGTATTTGAAGGTAAAATCTTTTTGCTTTGAAGAAGAAAGATCTAGCTGACTGAAATAAGTTCATTAGATGAAAACCAACAAAAATTGACAAGAACCACGAAAAATTCTTGTATTTTAAGATAAAATCTTACGCTATTAAAGAAAAAACTCCCAGCTCGCTGAAATATGTTCATTTGCTGAAAACCAACAAAACCATGAAAAGTTCTTGTATTTGAAGATAAAATCTTTTTTCTTTGAAGAAGAAAGATCCAGCTGACTGAAATAAGTTCATTCGATGAAAACCAACAAAATTTGACAAGAACCACGAAATCTTCTTGTATTTTAAGATAATATCTTACGCTATTAAAGAAAAAACTTCTGGCTCGCTGAAATATGTTCATTTGCTGAAAACCAACAAAACCACGAAAAGTTCTTGTATTTGAAGATAAACTCTTTTTGCTTTGAAGAAGAAAGATCCAGCTGACTGAAATACGTTCATTAGATGAAAACCAACAAAAATTGACAAGAACCACGAAAAGTTCTTGTATTTTAAGATAAAATCTTACTCTATTAAGGAAAAAACCTCCAGCTCGCTGAAATATGTTCATTTGCTGAAAACCATCAAAACCACGAAAAGTTCTTGTATTTGAAGATAAAATCTTTTTGCTTTGAAGAAGAAAGATCTAGCTGACTGAAATAAGTTCATTAGATGAAAACCAACAAAAATTGACAAGAACCACGAAAAGTTCTTGTATTTTAAGATAAAATCTTACTCTATTAAGGAAAAAACATCCAGCTCGCTGAAATATGTTCATTTGCTGAAAACCATCAAAACAACTAAAAGTTCTTGTATTTGAAGATAAAATCTTTTTGCTTTGAAGAAGAAAGATCTAGCTGACTGAAATAAGTTCATTCGATGAAAACCAACAAAAATTGACAAGAACCACGAAAAGTTCTTGTATTTTAAGATAGAATCTTCCTCTATTAAGGAAATAACTTCCAGCTCGCTGAAATCTGTTCATTTGCTGAAAACCATCAAAACCACGAAAAGTTCTTGTATTTGAAGATAAAATCTTTTTGCTTTGAAGAAGAAAGATCCAGCTGACTGAAATACGTTCATTAGATGAAAACCAACAAAAATTGACAAGAACCACGAAAAGTTCTTGTATTTTAAGATAAAATCTTACTCTATTAAGGAAAAAACTTCCAGCTCGCTGAAATATGTTCATTTGCTGAAAACAATCAAAACCACGAAAAGTTCTTGTATTTGAAGATAAAATCTTTTTGCTTTGAAGAAGAAAGATCTAGCTTACTGAAATAAGTTCATTAGATGAAAACCAACAAAAATTGACAAGAACCACGAAAAGTTCTTGTATTTTAAGATAAAATCTTACTCTATTAAGGAAAAAACTTCCAGCTCGCTGAAATCTGTTCATTTGCTGAAAACCAACAAAACCACCAAAAGTTCTTGTATTTGAAGATAAAATCTTTTTGCTTTGAAGAAGAAAGATCTAGCTGACTGAAATAAGTTCATGAGATGAAAACCAACAAAAATTGACAAGAACCACGAAAAGTTCTTGTATTTTAAGATATAATCTTAGGCTATGAAAGAAAAAACTTCCAGCTCGCTGAAATCTGTTCATTTGCTGAAAACCATCAAAACCACGAAAAGTTCTTGTATTTGAAGATAAAATCTTTTTGCTTTGAAGAAGAAAGATCTAGCTGACTGAAATAAGTTCATGAGATGAAAACCAACAAAAATTGACAAGAACCACGAAAAGTTCTTGTATTTTAAGATATAATCTTAGGCTATGAAAGAAAAAACTTCCAGCTCGCTGAAATCTGTTCATTTGCTGAAAACCATCAAAACCACGAAAAGTTCTTGTATTTGAAGATAAAATCTTTTTGCTTTGAAGAAGAAAGATCTAGCTGACTGAAATAAGTTCATGAGATGAAAACCAACAAAAATTGACAAGAACCACGAAAAGTTCTTGTATTTTAAGATAAAATCTTACTCTATTAAGGAAAAAACTTCCAGCTCGCTGAAATATGTTCATTTGCTCAAAACCATCAAAACCACGAAAAGTTCTTGTATTTGAAGGTAAAATCTTTTTGCTTTGAAGAAGAAAGATCTAGCTGACTGAAATAAGTTCATTAGATGAAAACCAACAAAAATTGACAAGAACCACGAAAAATTCTTGTATTTTAAGATAAAATCTTACGCTATTAAAGAAAAAACTCCCAGCTCGCTGAAATATGTTCATTTGCTGAAAACCAACAAAACCATGAAAAGTTCTTGTATTTGAAGATAAAATCTTTTTTCTTTGAAGAAGAAAGATCCAGCTGACTGAAATAAGTTCATTCGATGAAAACCAACAAAATTTGACAAGAACCACGAAATCTTCTTGTATTTTAAGATAATATCTTACGCTATTAAAGAAAAAACTTCTGGCTCGCTGAAATATGTTCATTTGCTGAAAACCAACAAAACCACGAAAAGTTCTTGTATTTGAAGATAAACTCTTTTTGCTTTGAAGAAGAAAGATCCAGCTGACTGAAATACGTTCATTAGATGAAAACCAACAAAAATTGACAAGAACCACGAAAAGTTCTTGTATTTTAAGATAAAATCTTACTCTATTAAGGAAAAAACCTCCAGCTCGCTGAAATATGTTCATTTGCTGAAAACCATCAAAACCACGAAAAGTTCTTGTATTTGAAGATAAAATCTTTTTGCTTTGAAGAAGAAAGATCTAGCTGACTGAAATAAGTTCATTAGATGAAAACCAACAAAAATTGACAAGAACCACGAAAAGTTCTTGTATTTTAAGATAAAATCTTACTCTATTAAGGAAAAAACATCCAGCTCGCTGAAATATGTTCATTTGCTGAAAACCATCAAAACAACTAAAAGTTCTTGTATTTGAAGATAAAATCTTTTTGCTTTGAAGAAGAAAGATCTAGCTGACTGAAATAAGTTCATTCGATGAAAACCAACAAAAATTGACAAGAACCACGAAAAGTTCTTGTATTTTAAGATAGAATCTTCCTCTATTAAGGAAATAACTTCCAGCTCGCTGAAATCTGTTCATTTGCTGAAAACCATCAAAACCACGAAAAGTTCTTGTATTTGAAGATAAAATCTTTTTGCTTTGAAGAAGAAAGATCCAGCTGACTGAAATACGTTCATTAGATGAAAACCAACAAAAATTGACAAGAACCACGAAAAGTTCTTGTATTTTAAGATAAAATCTTACTCTATTAAGGAAAAAACTTCCAGCTCGCTGAAATATGTTCATTTGCTGAAAACAATCAAAACCACGAAAAGTTCTTGTATTTGAAGATAAAATCTTTTTGCTTTGAAGAAGAAAGATCTAGCTTACTGAAATAAGTTCATTAGATGAAAACCAACAAAAATTGACAAGAACCACGAAAAGTTCTTGTATTTTAAGATAAAATCTTACTCTATTAAGGAAAAAACTTCCAGCTCGCTGAAATCTGTTCATTTGCTGAAAACCAACAAAACCACCAAAAGTTCTTGTATTTGAAGATAAAATCTTTTTGCTTTGAAGAAGAAAGATCTAGCTGACTGAAATAAGTTCATGAGATGAAAACCAACAAAAATTGACAAGAACCACGAAAAGTTCTTGTATTTTAAGATATAATCTTAGGCTATGAAAGAAAAAACTTCCAGCTCGCTGAAATCTGTTCATTTGCTGAAAACCATCAAAACCACGAAAAGTTCTTGTATTTGAAGATAAAATCTTTTTGCTTTGAAGAAGAAAGATCTAGCTGACTGAAATAAGTTCATGAGATGAAAACCAACAAAAATTGACAAGAACCACGAAAAGTTCTTGTATTTTAAGATAAAATCTTACTCTATTAAGGAAAAAACTTCCAGCTCGCTGAAATATGTTCATTTGCTCAAAACCATCAAAACCACGAAAAGTTCTTGTATTTGAAGGTAAAATCTTTTTGCTTTGAAGAAGAAAGATCCAGCTGACTGAAATAAGTTCATTAGATGAAAACCAACAAAAATTGACAAGAACCACGAAAAATTCTTGTATTTTAAGATAAAATCTTACGCTATTAAAGAAAAAACTCCCAGCTCGCTGAAATATGTTCATTTGCTGAAAACCAACAAAACCACGAAAAGTTCTTGTATTTGAAGATAAAATCTTTTTTCTTTGAAGAAGAAAGATCTAGCTGACTGAAATAAGTTCATTAGATGAAAACCAACAAAATTTGACAAGAACCACGAAATCTTCTTGTATTTTAAGATAATATCTTACGCTATTAAAGAAAAAACTTCTGGCTCGCTGAAATATGTTCATTTGCTGAAAACCAACAAAACCACGAAAAGTTCTTGTATTTGAAGATAAACTCTTTTTGCTTTGAAGAAGAAAGATCCAGCTGACTGAAATACGTTCATTAGATGAAAACCAACAAAAATTGACAAGAACCACGAAAAGTTCTTGCATTTTAAGATAAAATCTTACTCTGTTAAGGAAAAAACTTCCAGCTCGCTGAAATATGTTCATTTGCTGAAAACCATCAAAACCACGAAAAGTTCTTGTATTTGAAGATAAAATCTTTTTGCTTTGAAGAAGAAAGATCTAGCTGACTGAAATAAGTTCATTAGATGAAAACCAACAAAAATTGACAAGAACCACGAAAAGTTCTTGTATTTTAAGATAAAATCTTACTCTATTAAGGAAAAAACATCCAGCTCGCTGAAATATGTTCATTTGCTGAAAACCATCAAAACTACGAAAAGTTCTTGTATTTGAAGATAAAATCTTTTTGCTTTGAAGAAGAAAGATCTAGCTGACTGAAATAAGTTCATTAGATGAAAACCAACAAAAATTGACAAGAACCACGAAAAGTTCTTGTATTTTAAGATAGAATCTTCCTCCATTAAGGAAATAACTTCCAGCTCGCTGAAATCTGATCATTTGCTGAAAACCATCAAAACCACGAAAAGTTCTTGTATTTGAAGATAAAATCTTTTTGCTTTGAAGAATAAAGATCTAGCTGACTGAAATAAGTTCATTAGATGAAAACCAACAAAAATTGACAAGAACCACGAAAAGTTCTTGTATTTTAAGATAAAATCTTACTCTATTCAGGAAAAAACTTCCAGCTCGCTGAAATATGTTCATTTGCTGAAAACCATCAAAACCACGAAAAGTTCTTGTATTTGAAGATAAAATCTTTTTGCTTTGAAGAAGAAAGATCTAGCTTACTGAAATAAGTTCATTAGATGAAAACCAACAAAAATTGACAAGAACCACGAAAACTTCTTGTATTTTAAGATAATATCCTACGCTATTAAAGAAAAAACTTCTGGCTTGCTGAAATATGTTCATTTGCTGAAAACCAACAAAACCACGAAAAGTTCTTGTATTTGAAGATAAAATCTTTTTGCTTTGAAGAAGAAAGATCCAGCTGACTGAAATAAGTTCATTAGATGAAAACCAACAAAATTTGACAAGAACCACGAAAAGTTCTTGTATTTTAAGATAAAATCTTACTCTATTAAGGAAAAAACTTCCAGCTCGCTGAAATATGTTCATTTGCTGAAAACCATCAAAACCATGAAAAGTTCTTGTATTTGAAGATAAAATCTTTTTGCTTTGAAGAAGAAAGATATAGCTGACTGAAATAAGTTCATTAGATGAAAACCAACAACATTTGACAAGAACCACGAAAACGTCTTGTATTTTTAGATAATATCTTACGCTATTAAAGAAAAAACATCTGGCTCGCTGAAATATGTTCATTTGCTGAAAACCAACAAAACCACGAAAAGTTCTTGTATTGAAGATAAAATCTTTTTGCTTTGAAGAAGAAAGATCCAGCTGACTGAAATAAGTTCATTAGATGAAAACCAACAAAAATTGACAAGAACCACGAAAAGTTCTTGTATTTTAAGATAAAATCGTACTCTATTAAGGAAAAAACTTCCAGCTCGCTGAAATATGTTCATTTGCTGAAAACCATCAACACCACGAAAAGTTCTTGTATTTGAAGATAAAATCTTTTTGCTTTGAAGAAGGAAGATCTAGCTGACTGAAATAAGTTCATTAGATGAAAACCAACAAAAATTGACAAGAACCACGAAAAGTTCTTGTATTTTAAGATAAAATCTTACTCTATTAAGGAAAAAACTTCCAGCTCGCTGAAATATGTTCATTTGCTGAAAACCATCAAAACCACGAAAAGTTCTTGTATTTGAAGAGAAAATCTTTTGGCTTTGAAGAAGAAAGATCTAGCTGACTGAAATAAGTTCATTAGATGAAAACCAACAAAAATTGACAAGAACCACGAAAAGTTCTTGTATTTTAAGATAAAATCTTACTCTATTAAGGAAAAAACTTCCAGCTCGCTGAAATATGTTCATTTGCTGAAAACCATCAAAACCACGAAAAGTTCTTGTATTTGAAGATAAAATCTTTTTGCTTTGAAGAAGAAAGATCTAGCTGACTGAAATAAGCTCATTAGATGAAAACCAACAAAAATTGACAAGAACCACGAAAAGTTCTTGTATTTTAAGATAAAATCTTACTCTATTCAGGAAAAAACTTCCAGCTCGCTGAAATATGTTCATTTGCTGAAAACCATCAAAACCACGAAAAGTTCTTGTATTTGAAGACAAAATCTTTTTGCTTTGAAGAAGAAAGATCTACCTGACTGAAATAAGTTCATTAGATGAAAACCAACAAAAATTGACAAGAAACACGAAAAGTTCTTGTATTGTAAGATAAAATTTTACTCTATTAAGGAAAAAACTTCCAGCTCGCTGAAATATGTTCATTTGCTGAAAACCAACAAAACCACGAAAAGTTCTTGTATTTGAAGATAAAATCTTTTTGCTTTGAAGAAGAAAGATCCAGCTGACTGAAATAAGTTCATTAGATGAAAACCAACAAAAATTGACAAGAACCACGAAAAGTTCTTGTATTTTAAGATAAAATCTTACTCTATTCAGGAAAAAACTTCCAGCTCGCTGAAATATGTTCATTTGCTGAAAACCATCAAAACCACGAAAAGTTCTTGTATTTGAAGATAAAATCTTTTTGCTTTGAAGAAGAAAGATCTAGCTGACTGAAATAAGTTCATTAGATGAAAACCAACAAAAATCACGAAAAGTTCTTGTATTTTAAGATAAAATCTTACGCTATTAAAGAAAAAACTTCTTGCTCGCTGAAATCTGTTCATTTGATGAAAACCAACAAACCCACGAAAAGTTCTTGTATTTGAAGATAAAATCTTTTTGCTTTGAAGAAGAAAGATCTAGCTGACTGAAATAAGCTCATTAGATGAAAACCAACAAAAATTGACAAGAACCACGAAAAGTTCTTGTATTTTAAGATAAAATCTGACGCGATGAAAGAAAAAACTCCCAGCTCGCTGAAATATGTTGATTTGCTGAAAACCAACAAAACCACGAAAAGTTCTTGTATTTGAAGATAAAATCTTTTTGCTTTGAAGAAGAAAGATCTAGCTGACTGAAATAAGTTCATTAGATTTAAACCAACAAAAATTGACAAGAACCACGAAAACTTCTTGTATTTTAAGATAATATCCTACGCTATTAAAGAAAAAACTTCTGGCTCGCTGAAATATGTTCATTTGCTGAAAACCAACAAAACCACGAAAAGTTCTTGTATTTGAAGATAAAATCTTTTTGCTTTGAAGAAGAAAGATCTAGCTGACTGAAATAAGTTCATTCGATGAAAACCAACAAAAATTGACAAGAACCACGAAACGTTCTTGTATTTTAAGATAAAATCTTACGCTAATAAGAAAAAACTCCCAGCTCGCTGAAATATGTTCATTTGCTGAAAACCAACAAAACCACGAAAAGTTCTTGTATTTGAAGAGAAAATATTTTTTCTTTGAAGAAGAAAGATCTAGCTGACTGAAATAAGTTGATTAGATGAAAACCAACAAAAATTGACAAGAAACACGAAAAGTTCTTGTATTTTAAGATAAAATCTTACTCTATTAAGGAAAAAACTTCCAGCTCGCTGAAATATGTTAATTTGCTGAAAACCAACAAAACCACGAAAAGTTCTTGTATTTGAAGATAAAATCTTTTTGCTTTGAAGAAGAAAGATCCAGCTGACTGAAATAAGTTCAATGGATGAAAACCATCAAAAATTGACAAGAAACACGAAAAGTTCTTGTTTTTTAAGATAAAATCTTACGCCAATAAGAAAAAACTCCCAGCTCGCTGAAATATGTTCATTTGCTGAAAACCAACAAAACCACGAAAAGTTCTTGTATTTGAAGATAAAATCTTTTTGCTTTGAAGAAGAAAGATCCAGCTGACTGAAATAAGTTCATTAGATGAAAACCAACAAAAATTGACAAGAACCACGAAAAGTTCTTGTATTTTAAGATAAAATCTTACTCTATTAAGGAAAAAACTTCCAGCTCGCTGAAATATGTTCATTTGCTGAAAACCATCAAAACCACGAAAAGTTCTTGTATTTGAAGATAAAATCTTTTTGCTTTGAAGAAGAAAGATATAGCTGACTGAAATAAGTTCATTAGATGAAAACCAACAAAATTTGACAAGAACCACGAAAACTTCTTGTATTTTAAGATAATATCTTACGCTATTAAAGAAAAAACTTCTGGCTCGCTGAAATATGTTCATTTGCTGAAAACCAACAAAACCACCAAAAGTTCTTGTATTTGAAGATAAAATCTTTTTGCTTTGAAGAAGAAAGATCCAGCTGACTGAAATAAGTTCATTGGATGAAAACCAACAAAAATTGACAAGAACCACGAAAAGTTCTTGTATTTTAAGATAAAATCTTACTCTATTCAGGAAAAAACTTCCAGCTCGCTGAAATATGTTCATTTGCTGAAAACCATCAAAACCACGAAAAGTTCTTGTGTTTGAAGATAAAATCTTTTTGCTTTGAAGAAGAAAGATCTAGCTTACTGAAATAAGTTCATCAGATGAAAACCAACAAAAATTGACAAGAACCACGAAAAGTTCTTGTATTTTAAGATAAAATCTTACGCTATTAAAGAAAAAACTTCTTGCTCGCTGAAATCTGTTCATTTGCTGAAAACCAACAAAACCACGAAAAGTTCTTGTATTTGAAGATAAAATCTTTTTGCTTTGAAGAAGAAAGATCTAGCTGACTGAAATAAGCTCATTAGATGAAAACCAACAAAAATTGACAAGAACCACGAAAAGTTCTTGTATTTTAAGATAAAATCTTACGCTATGAAAGAAAAAACTCCCAGCTCGCTGAAATATGTTGATTTGCTGAAAACCAACAAAACCACGAAAAGTTCTTGTATTTGAAGATAAAATCTTTTTGCTTTGAAGAAGAAAGATCTAGCTGACTGAAATAAGTTCATTCGATGAAAACCAACAAAAATTGACAAGAACCACGAAACGTTCTTGTATTTTAAGATAAAATCTTGCGCTAATAAGAAAAAACTCCCAGCTCGCTGAAATATGTTCATTTGCTGAAAACCAACAAAACCACGAAAAGTTCTTGTATTTGAAGATAAAATATTTTTTCTTTGAAGAAGAAAGATCTAGCTGACTGAAATAAGTTGATTAGATGAAAACCAACAAAAATTGACAAGAAACACGAAAAGTTCTTGTATTTTAAGATAAAATCTTACTCTATTAAGGAAAAAACTTCCAGCTCGCTGAAATATGTTAATTTGCTGAAAACCAACAAAACCACGAAAAGTTCTTGTATTTGAAGATAAAATCTTTTTGCTTTGAAGAAGAAAGATCCAGCTGACTGAAATAAGTTCAATGGATGAAAACCATCAAAAATTGACAAGAAACACGAAAAGTTCTTGTTTTTTAAGATAAAATCTTACGCTAATAAGAAAAAACTCCCAGCTCGCTGAAATATGTTCATTTGCTGAAAACCAACAAAACCACGAAAAGTTCTTGTATTTGAAGATAAAATCTTTTTGCTTTGAAGAAGAAAGATCCAGCTGACTGAAATAAGTTCATTAGATGAAAACCAACCAAAATTGACAAGAACCACGAAAAGTTCTTGTATTTTAAGATAAAATCTTACTCTATTAAGGAAAAAACTTCCAGCTCGCTGAAATATGTTCATTTGCTGAAAACCATCAAAACCACGAAAAGTTCTTGTATTTGAAGATAAAATCTTTTTGCTTTGAAGAAGAAAGATATAGCTGACTGAAATAAGTTCATTAGATGAAAACCAACAAAATTTGACAAGAACCACGAAAACTTCTTGTATTTTAAGATAATATCTTACGCTATTAAAGAAAAAACTTCCAGCTCGCTGAAATATGTTCATTTGCTGAAAACCAACAAAACCACCAAAAGTTCTTGTATTTGAAGATAAAATCTTTTTGCTTTGAAGAAGAAAGATCCAGCTGACTGAAATAAGTTCATTGGATGAAAACCAACAAAAATTGACAAGAACCACGAAAAGTTCTTGTATTTTAAGATAAAATCTTACTCTATTCAGGAAAAAACTTCCAGCTCGCTGAAATATGTTCATTTGCTGAAAACCATCAAAACCACGAAAAGTTCTTGTATTTGAAGATAAAATCTTTTTGCTTTGAAGAAGAAAGATCTAGCTTACTGAAATAAGTTCATTAGATGAAAACCAACAAAAATTGACAAGAACCACGAAAAGTTCTTGTATTTTAAGATAAAATCTTACGCTATTAAAGAAAAAACTTCTTGCTCGCTGAAATCTGTTCATTTGCTGAAAACCAACAAAACCACGAAAAGTTCTTGTATTTGAAGATAAAATCTTTTTGCTTTGAAGAAGAAAGATCCAGCTGACTGAAATCAGCTCATTAGATGAAAACCAACAAAAATTGACAAGAACCACGAAAAGTTCTTGTATTTTAAGATAAAATCTTACGCTATTAAAGAAAAAACTCCCAGCTCGCTGAAATATGTTCATTTGCTGAAAACCAACAAAACCACGAAAAGTTCTTGTATTTGAAGATAAAATCTTTTTGCTTTGAAGAAGAAAGATCTGGCTGACTGAAATAAGTTCATTAGATTTAAACCAACAAAAATTGAGAAGAACCACGAAAACTTCTTGTATTTTAAGATAATATCTTACGCTATTAAAGAAAAAACTTCTGGCTCGCTGAAATATGTTCATTTGCTGAAAACCAACAAAACCACCAAAAGTTCTTGTATTTGAAGATAAAATCTTTTTGCTTTGAAGAAGAAAGATCCAGCTGACTGAAATAAGTTCATTGGATGAAAACCAACAAAAATTGACAAGAACCACGAAAAGTTCTTGTATTTTAAGATAAAATCTTACTCTATTCAGGAAAAAACTTCCAGCTCGCTGAAATATGTTCATTTGCTGAAAACCATCAAAACCACGAAAAGTTCTTGTATTTGAAGATAAAATCTTTTTGCTTTGAAGAAGAAAGATCTAGCTGACTGAAATAAGTTCATTAGATGAAAACCAACAAAAATTGACAAGAACCACGAAAAGTTCTTGTATTTTAAGATAAAATCTTACGCTATTAAAGAAAAAACTTCTTGCTCGCTGAAATCTGTTCATTTGCTGAAAACCAACAAAACCACGAAAAGTTCTTGTATTTGAAGATAAAATCTTTTTGCTTTGAAGAAGAAAGATCTAGCTGACTGAAATCAGCTCATTAGATGAAAACCAACAAAAATTGACAAGAACCACGAAAAGTTCTTGTATTTTAAGATAAAATCTTACGCTATTAAAGAAAAAACTCCCAGCTCGCTGAAATATGTTCATTTGCTGAAAACCAACAAAACCACGAAAAGTTCTTGTATTTGAAGATAAAATCTTTTTGCTTTGAAGAAGAAAGATCTGGCTGACTGAAATAAGTTCATTAGATTTAAACCAACAAAAATTGACAAGAACCACGAAAACTTCTTGTATTTTAAGATAATATCCTACGCTATTAAAGAAAAAACTTCTGGCTCACTGAAATATGTTCATTTGCTGAAAACCAACAAAACCACGAAAAGTTCTTGTATTTGAAGATAAAATCTTTTTGCTTTGAAGAAGAAAGATCTAGCTGACTGAAATAAGTTCATTAGATGAAAACCAACAAAAATTGACAAGAACCACAAAAAGTTCTTGTATTTTAAGATAAAATCTTACGCTAATAAGAAAAAACTCCCAGCTCGCTGAAATATGTTCATTTGCTGAAAACCAACAAAACCACGAAAAGTTCTTGTATTTGAAGATAAAATCTTTTTGCTTTGAAGAAGAAAGATCTGGCTGACTGAAATAAGTTCATTAGATTTAAACCAACAAAAATTGACAAGAACCACGAAATCTTCTTGTATTTTAAGATAATATCCTACGCTATTAAAGAAAAAACTTCTGGCTCACTGAAATATGTTCATTTGCTGAAAACCAACAAAACCACGAAAAGTTCTTGTATTTGAAGATAAAATCTTTTTGCTTTGAAGAAGAAAGATCTAGCTGACTGAAATAAGTTCATTAGATGAAAACCAACAAAAATTGACAAGAACCACGAAAAGTTCTTGTATTTTAAGATAAAATCTTACGCTAATAAGAAAAAACTCCCAGCTCGCTGAAATCTGTTCATTTGCTGAAAACCAACAAAACCACGAAAAGTTCTTGCATTTGAAGATAAAATCTTTTTGCTTTGAAGAAGAAAGATCTAGCTGACTGAAATAAGTTCATTAGATGAAAACCAACAAAAATTGACAAGAAACACGAAAAGTTCTTGTATTTTAAGATAAAATCTTACTCTATTCAGGAAAAAACTTCCAGCTCGCTGAAATATGTTAATTTGCTGAAAACCAACAAAACCACAAAAAGTTCTTGTATTTGAAGATAAAATCTTTTTGCTTTGAAGAAGAAAGATCCAGCTGACTGAAATAAGTTCATTCGATGAAAACCAACAAAAATTGACAAGAACCACGAAAAGTTCTTGTATTTTAAGATAAAATCTTACTCTATTAAGGAAAAAACTTCCAGCTCGCTGAAATATGTTCATTTGCTGAAAACCATCAAAACCACGAAAAGTTCTTGTATTTGAAGATAAAATCTTTTTGCTTTGAAGAAGAAAGATCTAGCTGACTGAAATAAGTTCATTAGATGAAAACCAACAAAAATTGACAAGAACCACGAAAAGTTCTTGTATTTTAAGATAAAATCTTACGCTGATAAGAAAAAACTCCCAGCTCGCTGAAATATGTTCATTTGCTGAAAACCAACAAAACCACGAAAAGTTCTTGTATTTGAAGATAAAATCTTTTTTCTTTGAAGAAGAAAGATCTAGCTGACTGAAATAAGTTCATTAGATGAAAACCAACAAAAATTGACAAGAAACACGAAAAGTTCTTGTATTTTAAGATAAAATCTTCCTCTATTCAGGAAAAAACTTCCAACTCGCTGAAATATGTTAATTTGCTGAAAACCAACAAAACCACGAAAAGTTCTTGTATTTGAAGATAAAATCTTTTTGCTTTGAAGAAGAAAGATCCAGCTGACTGAAATAAGTTCATTCGATGAAAACCAACAAAAATTGACAAGAACCACGAAAAGTTCTTGTATTTTAAGATAGAATCTTACTCTGTTAAGGAAATAACTTCCAGCTCGCTGAAATCTGTTCATTTGCTGAAAACCATCAAAATCACGAAAAGTTCTTGTATTTGAAGATAAAATCTTTTTGCTTTGAAGAAGAAAGATCTAGCTGACTGAAATAAGTTCATTAGATGAAAACCAACAAAAATTGACAAGAACCACGAAAAGTTCTTGTATTTTAAGATAAAATCTTACTCTATTCAGGAAAAAACTTCCAGCTCGCTGAAATATGTTCATTTGCTGAAAACCATCAAAACCACGAAAAGTTCTTGTATTTGAAGATAAAATCTTTTTGCTTTGAAGAAGAAAGATCTAGCTGACTGAAATAAGTTCATTAGATGAAAACCAACAAAAATTGACAAGAACCACGAAAAGTTCTTGTATTTTAAGATAAAATCTTACGCTAATAAGAAAAAACTCCCAGCTCGCTGAAATATGTTCATTTGCTGAAAACCAACAAAACCACGAAAAGTTCTTGTATTTGAAGATAAAATCTTTTTTCTTTGAAGAAGAAAGATCTAGCTGACTGAAATAAGTTCATTAGATGAAAACCAACAAAAATTGACAAGAACCACGAAAACTTCTTGTATTTTAAGATAATATCTTACGCTATTAAAGAAAAAACTTCTGGCTCGCTGAAATATGTTCATTTGCTGAAAACCAACAAAACCACCAAAAGTTCTTGTATTTGAAGATAAAATCTTTTTGCTTTGAAGAAGAAAGATCCAGCTGACTGAAATAAGTTCATTGGATGAAAACCAACAAAAATTGACAAGAACCACGAAAAGTTCTTGTATTTTAAGATAAAATCTTACACTATTCAGGAAAAAACTTCCAGCTCGCTGAAATATGTTCATTTGCTGAAAACCATCAAAACCACGAAAAGTTCTTGTATTTGAAGATAAAATCTTTTTGCTTTGAAGAAGAAAGATCTAGCTTACTGAAATAAGTTCATTAGATGAAAACCAACAAAAATTGACAAGAACCACGAAAAGTTCTTGTATTTTAAGATAAAATCTTCCTCTATTAAGGAAAAAACTTCCAGCTCGCTGAAATATGTTAATTTGCTGAAAACCATCAAAACCACGAAAAGTTCTTGTATTTGAAGATAAAATCTTTTTGCTTTGAAGAAGAAAGATCTAGCTGACTGAAATAAGTTCATTAGATGAAAACCAACAAAAATTGACAAGAACCACGAAAAGTTCTTGTATTTTAAGATAAAATCTTACGCTATTAAAGAAAAAACTTCTTGCTCGCTGAAATCTGTTCATTTGCTGAAAACCAACAAAACCACGAAAAGTTCTTGTATTTGAAGATAAAATCTTTTTGCTTTGAAGAAGAAAGATCTAGCTGACTGAAATCAGCTCATTAGATGAAAACCAACAAAAATTGACAAGAACCACGAAAAGTTCTTGTATTTTAAGATAAAATCTTACGCTATTAAAGAAAAAACTCCCAGCTCGCTGAAATATGTTCATTTGCTGAAAACCAACAAAACCACGAAAAGTTCTTGTATTTGAAGATAAAATCTTTTTGCTTTGAAGAAGAAAGATCTGGCTGACTGAAATAAGTTCATTAGATTTAAACCAACAAAAATTGACAAGAACCACGAAAACTTCTTGTATTTTAAGATAATATCCTACGCTATTAAAGAAAAAACTTCTGGCTCACTGAAATATGTTCATTTGCTGAAAACCAACAAAACCACGAAAAGTTCTTGTATTTGAAGATAAAATCTTTTTGCTTTGAAGAAGAAAGATCTGGCTGACTGAAATAAGTTCATTAGATTTAAACCAACAAAAATTGAGAAGAACCACGAAAACTTCTTGTATTTTAAGATAATATCTTACGCTATTAAAGAAAAAACTTCTGGCTCGCTGAAATATGTTCATTTGCTGAAAACCAACAAAACCACCAAAAGTTCTTGTATTTGAAGATAAAATCTTTTTGCTTTGAAGAAGAAAGATCCAGCTGACTGAAATCAGCTCATTAGATGAAAACCAACAAAAATTGACAAGAACCACGAAAAGTTCTTGTATTTTAAGATAAAATCTTACGCTATTAAAGAAAAAACTCCCAGCTCGCTGAAATATGTTCATTTGCTGAAAACCAACAAAACCACGAAAAGTTCTTGTATTTGAAGATAAAATCTTTTTGCTTTGAAGAAGAAAGATCTGGCTGACTGAAATAAGTTCATTAGATTTAAACCAACAAAAATTGAGAAGAACCACGAAAACTTCTTGTATTTTAAGATAATATCTTACGCTATTAAAGAAAAAACTTCTGGCTCGCTGAAATATGTTCATTTGCTGAAAACCAACAAAACCACCAAAAGTTCTTGTATTTGAAGATAAAATCTTTTTGCTTTGAAGAAGAAAGATCCAGCTGACTGAAATAAGTTCATTGGATGAAAACCAACAAAAATTGACAAGAACCACGAAAAGTTCTTGTATTTTAAGATAAAATCTTACTCTATTCAGGAAAAAACTTCCAGCTCGCTGAAATATGTTCATTTGCTGAAAACCATCAAAACCACGAAAAGTTCTTGTATTTGAAGATAAAATCTTTTTGCTTTGAAGAAGAAAGATCTAGCTGACTGAAATAAGTTCATTAGATGAAAACCAACAAAAATTGACAAGAACCACGAAAAGTTCTTGTATTTTAAGATAAAATCTTACGCTATTAAAGAAAAAACTTCTTGCTCGCTGAAATCTGTTCATTTGCTGAAAACCAACAAAACCACGAAAAGTTCTTGTATTTGAAGATAAAATCTTTTTGCTTTGAAGAAGAAAGATCTAGCTGACTGAAATCAGCTCATTAGATGAAAACCAACAAAAATTGACAAGAACCACGAAAAGTTCTTGTATTTTAAGATAAAATCTTACGCTATTAAAGAAAAAACTCCCAGCTCGCTGAAATATGTTCATTTGCTGAAAACCAACAAAACCACGAAAAGTTCTTGTATTTGAAGATAAAATCTTTTTGCTTTGAAGAAGAAAGATCTGGCTGACTGAAATAAGTTCATTAGATTTAAACCAACAAAAATTGACAAGAACCACGAAAACTTCTTGTATTTTAAGATAATATCCTACGCTATTAAAGAAAAAACTTCTGGCTCACTGAAATATGTTCATTTGCTGAAAACCAACAAAACCACGAAAAGTTCTTGTATTTGAAGATAAAATCTTTTTGCTTTGAAGAAGAAAGATCTAGCTGACTGAAATAAGTTCATTAGATGAAAACCAACAAAAATTGACAAGAACCACAAAAAGTTCTTGTATTTTAAGATAAAATCTTACGCTAATAAGAAAAAACTCCCAGCTCGCTGAAATATGTTCATTTGCTGAAAACCAACAAAACAACGAAAAGTTCTTGTATTTGAAGATAAAATCTTTTTGCTTTGAAGAAGAAAGATCTGGCTGACTGAAATAAGTTCATTAGATTTAAACCAACAAAAATTGACAAGAACCACGAAATCTTCTTGTATTTTAAGATAATATCCTACGCTATTAAAGAAAAAACTTCTGGCTCACTGAAATATGTTCATTTGCTGAAAACCAACAAAACCACGAAAAGTTCTTGTATTTGAAGATAAAATCTTTTTGCTTTGAAGAAGAAAGATCTAGCTGACTGAAATAAGTTCATTAGATGAAAACCAACAAAAATTGACAAGAACCACGAAAAGTTCTTGTATTTTAAGATAAAATCTTACGCTAATAAGAAAAAACTCCCAGCTCGCTGAAATCTGTTCATTTGCTGAAAACCAACAAAACCACGAAAAGTTCTTGCATTTGAAGATAAAATCTTTTTGCTTTGAAGAAGAAAGATCTAGCTGACTGAAATAAGTTCATTAGATGAAAACCAACAAAAATTGACAAGAAACACGAAAAGTTCTTGTATTTTAAGATAAAATCTTACTCTATTCAGGAAAAAACTTCCAGCTCGCTGAAATATGTTAATTTGCTGAAAACCAACAAAACCACAAAAAGTTCTTGTATTTGAAGATAAAATCTTTTTGCTTTGAAGAAGAAAGATCCAGCTGACTGAAATAAGTTCATTCGATGAAAACCAACAAAAATTGACAAGAACCACGAAAAGTTCTTGTATTTTAAGATAAAATCTTACTCTATTAAGGAAAAAACTTCCAGCTCACTGAAATATGTTCATTTGCTGAAAACCATCAAAACCACGAAAAGTTCTTGTATTTGAAGATAAAATCTTTTTGCTTTGAAGAAGAAAGATCTAGCTGACTGAAATAAGTTCATTAGATGAAAACCAACAAAAATTGACAAGAACCACGAAAAGTTCTTGTATTTTAAGATAAAATCTTACGCTGATAAGAAAAAACTCCCAGCTCGCTGAAATATGTTCATTTGCTGAAAACCAACAAAACCACGAAAAGTTCTTGTATTTGAAGATAAAATCTTTTTTCTTTGAAGAAGAAAGATCTAGCTGACTGAAATAAGTTCATTAGATGAAAACCAACAAAAATTGACAAGAAACACGAAAAGTTCTTGTATTTTAAGATAAAATCTTCCTCTATTCAGGAAAAAACTTCCAACTCGCTGAAATATGTTAATTTGCTGAAAACCAACAAAACCACGAAAAGTTCTTGTATTTGAAGATAAAATCTTTTTGCTTTGAAGAAGAAATATCCAGCTGACTGAAATAAGTTCATTCGATGAAAACCAACAAAAATTGACAAGAACCACGAAAAGTTCTTGTATTTTAAGATAGAATCTTACTCTGTTAAGGAAATAACTTCCAGCTCGCTGAAATCTGTTCATTTGCTGAAAACCATCAAAATCACGAAAAGTTCTTGTATTTGAAGATAAAATCTTTTTGCTTTGAAGAAGAAAGATCTAGCTGACTGAAATAAGTTCATTAGATGAAAACCAACAAAAATTGACAAGAACCACGAAAAGTTCTTGTATTTTAAGATAAAATCTTACTCTATTCAGGAAAAAACTTCCAGCTCGCTGAAATATGTTCATTTGCTGAAAACCATCAAAACCACGAAAAGTTCTTGTATTTGAAGATAAAATCTTTTTGCTTTGAAGAAGAAAGATCTAGCTGACTGAAATAAGTTCATTAGATGAAAACCAACAAAAATTGACAAGAACCACGAAAAGTTCTTGTATTTTAAGATAAAATCTTACGCTAATAAGAAAAAACTCCCAGCTCGCTGAAATATGTTCATTTGCTGAAAACCAACAAAACCACGAAAAGTTCTTGTATTTGAAGATAAAATCTTTTTTCTTTGAAGAAGAAAGATCTAGCTGACTGAAATAAGTTCATTAGATGAAAACCAACAAAAATTGACAAGAACCACGAAAACTTCTTGTATTTTAAGATAATATCTTACGCTATTAAAGAAAAAACTTCTGGCTCGCTGAAATATGTTCATTTGCTGAAAACCAACAAAACCACCAAAAGTTCTTGTATTTGAAGATAAAATCTTTTTGCTTTGAAGAAGAAAGATCCAGCTGACTGAAATAAGTTCATTGGATGAAAACCAACAAAAATTGACAAGAACCACGAAAAGTTCTTGTATTTTAAGATAAAATCTTACACTATTCAGGAAAAAACTTCCAGCTCGCTGAAATATGTTCATTTGCTGAAAACCATCAAAACCACGAAAAGTTCTTGTATTTGAAGATAAAATCTTTTTGCTTTGAAGAAGAAAGATCTAGCTTACTGAAATAAGTTCATTAGATGAAAACCAACAAAAATTGACAAGAACCACGAAAAGTTCTTGTATTTTAAGATAAAATCTTACTCTATTAAGGAAAAAACTTCCAGCTCGCTGAAATATGTTAATTTGCTGAAAACCATCAAAACCACGAAAAGTTCTTGTATTTGAAGATAAAATCTTTTTGCTTTGAAGAAGAAAGATCTAGCTGACTGAAATAAGTTCATTAGATGAAAACCAACAAAAATTGACAAGAACCACGAAAAGTTCTTGTATTTTAAGATAAAATCTTACGCTATTAAAGAAAAAACTTCTTGCTCGCTGAAATCTGTTCATTTGCTGAAAACCAACAAAACCACGAAAAGTTCTTGTATTTGAAGATAAAATCTTTTTGCTTTGAAGAAGAAAGATCTAGCTGACTGAAATCAGCTCATTAGATGAAAACCAACAAAAATTGACAAGAACCACGAAAAGTTCTTGTATTTTAAGATAAAATCTTACGCTATTAAAGAAAAAACTCCCAGCTCGCTGAAATATGTTCATTTGCTGAAAACCAACAAAACCACGAAAAGTTCTTGTATTTGAAGATAAAATCTTTTTGCTTTGAAGAAGAAAGATCTGGCTGACTGAAATAAGTTCATTAGATTTAAACCAACAAAAATTGACAAGAACCACGAAAACTTCTTGTATTTTAAGATAATATCCTACGCTATTAAAGAAAAAACTTCTGGCTCACTGAAATATGTTCATTTGCTGAAAACCAACAAAACCACGAAAAGTTCTTGTATTTGAAGATAAAATCTTTTTGCTTTGAAGAAGAAAGATCTAGCTGACTGAAATAAGTTCATTAGATGAAAACCAACAAAAATTGACAAGAACCACGAAAAGTTCTTGTATTTTAAGATAAAATCTTACGCTAATAAGAAAAAACTCCCAGCTCGCTGAAATATGTTCATTTGCTGAAAACCAACAAAACCACGAAAAGTTCTTGTATTTGAAGATAAAATCTTTTTGCTTTGAAGAAGAAAGATCTGGCTGACTGAAATAAGTTCATTAGATTTAAACCAACAAAAATTGACAAGAACCACGAAATCTTCTTGTATTTTAAGATAATATCCTACGCTATTAAAGAAAAAACTTCTGGCTCACTGAAATATGTTCATTTGCTGAAAACCAACAAAACCACGAAAAGTTCTTGTATTTGAAGATAAAATCTTTTTGCTTTGAAGAAGAAAGATCTAGCTGACTGAAATAAGTTCATTAGATGAAAACCAACAAAAATTGACAAGAACCACGAAAAGTTCTTGTATTTTAAGATAAAATCTTACGCTAATAAGAAAAAACTCCCAGCTCGCTGAAATCTGTTCATTTGCTGAAAACCAACAAAACCACGAAAAGTTCTTGCATTTGAAGATAAAATCTTTTTGCTTTGAAGAAGAAAGATCTAGCTGACTGAAATAAGTTCATTAGATGAAAACCAACAGAAATTGACAAGAAACACGAAAAGTTCTTGTATTTTAAGATAAAATCTTACTCTATTCAGGAAAAAACTTCCAGCTCGCTGAAATATGTTAATTTGCTGAAAACCAACAATACCACAAAAAGTTCTTGTATTTGAAGATAAAATCTTTTTGCTTTGAAGAAGAAAGATCCAGCTGACTGAAATAAGTTCATTCGATGAAAACCAACAAAAATTGACAAGAACCACGAAAAGTTCTTGTATTTTAAGATAAAATCTTACTCTATTCAGGAAAAAACTTCCAGCTCGCTGAAATATGTTCATTTGCTGAAAACCATCAAAACCACGAAAAGTTCTTGTATTTGAAGATAAAATCTTTTTGCTTTGAAGAAGAAAGATCTAGCTGACTGAAATAAGTTCATTAGATGAAAACCAACAAAAATTGACAAGAAACACGAAAAGTTCTTGTATTTTAAGATAAAATCTTCCTCTATTCAGGAAAAAACTTCCAACTCGCTGAAATATGTTAATTTGCTGAAAACCAACAAAACCACGAAAAGTTCTTGTATTTGAAGATAAAATCTTTTTGCTTTGAAGAAGAAAGATCCAGCTGACTGAAATAAGTTCATTCGATGAAAACCAACAAAAATTGACAAGAACCACGAAAAGTTCTTGTATTTTAAGATAGAATCTTACTCTGTTAAGGAAATAACTTCCAGCTCGCTGAAATCTGTTCATTTGCTGAAAACCATCAAAATCACGAAAAGTTCTTGTATTTGAAGATAAAATCTTTTTGCTTTGAAGAAGAAAGATCTAGCTGACTGAAATAAGTTCATTAGATGAAAACCAACAAAAATTGACAAGAACCACGAAAAGTTCTTGTATTTTAAGATAAAATCTTACTCTATTCAGGAAAAAACTTCCAGCTCGCTGAAATATGTTCATTTGCTGAAAACCATCAAAACCACGAAAAGTTCTTGTATTTGAAGATAAAATCTTTTTGCTTTGAAGAAGAAAGATCTAGCTGACTGAAATAAGTTCATTAGATGAAAACCAACAAAAATTGACAAGAACCACGAAAAGTTCTTGTATTTTAAGATAAAATCTTACGCTAATAAGAAAAAACTCCCAGCTCGCTGAAATATGTTCATTTGCTGAAAACCAACAAAACCACGAAAAGTTCTTGTATTTGAAGATAAAATCTTTTTTCTTTGAAGAAGAAAGATCCAGCTGACTGAAATAAGTTCATTAGATGAAAACCAACAAAAATTGACAAGAACCACGAAAACTTCTTGTATTTTAAGATAATATCTTACGCTATTAAAGAAAAAACTTCTGGCTCGCTGAAATATGTTCATTTGCTGAAAACCAACAAAACCACCAAAAGTTCTTGTATTTGAAGATAAAATCTTTTTGCTTTGAAGAAGAAAGATCCAGCTGACTGAAATAAGTTCATTGGATGAAAACCAACAAAAATTGACAAGAACCACGAAAAGTTCTTGTATTTTAAGATAAAATCTTACTCTATTCAGGAAAAAACTTCCAGCTCGCTGAAATATGTTCATTTGCTGAAAACCATCAAAACCACGAAAAGTTCTTGTATTTGAAGATAAAATCTTTTTGCTTTGAAGAAGAAAGATCTAGCTTACTGAAATAAGTTCATTAGATGAAAACCAACAAAAATTGACAAGAACCACGAAAAGTTCTTGTATTTTAAGATAAAATCTTACTCTATTAAGGAAAAAACTTCCAGCTCGCTGAAATATGTTAATTTGCTGAAAACCAACAAAACCACGAAAAGTTCTTGTATTTGAAGATAAAATCTTTTTGCTTTGAAGAAGAAAGATCCAGCTGACTGAAATAAGTTCAATGGATGAAAACCATCAAAAATTGACAAGAAACACGAAAAGTTCTTGTTTTTTAAGATAAAATCTTACGCTAATAAGAAAAAACTCCCAGCTCGCTGAAATATGTTCATTTGCTGAAAACCAACAAAACCACGAAAAGTTCTTGTATTTGAAGATAAAATCTTTTTGCTTTGAAGAAGAAAGATCCAGCTGACTGAAATACGTTCATTAGATGAAAACCAACAAAAATTGACAAGAACCACGAAAAGTTCTTGTATTTTAAGATAAAATCTTACTCTATTAAGGAAAAAACTTCCAGCTCGCTGAAATATGTTCATTTGCTGAAAACCATCAAAACCACGAAAAGTTCTTGTATTTGAAGATAAAATCTTTTTGCTTTGAAGAAGAAAGATATAGCTGACTGAAATAAGTTCATTAGATGAAAACCAACAAAATTTGACAAGAACCACGAAAACTTCTTGTATTTTAAGATAATATCTTACGCTATTAAAGAAAAAACTTCTGGCTCGCTGAAATATGTTCATTTGCTGAAAACCAACAAAACCACCAAAAGTTCTTGTATTTGAAGATAAAATCTTTTTGCTTTGAAGAAGAAAGATCCAGCTGACTGAAATAAGTTCATTGGATGAAAACCAACAAAAATTGACAAGAACCACGAAAAGTTCTTATATTTTAAGATAAAATCTTACTCTATTCAGGAAAAAACTTCCAGCTCGCTGAAATATGTTCATTTGCTGAAAACCATCAAAACCACGAAAAGTTCTTGTATTTGAAGATAAAATCTTTTTGCTTTGAAGAAGAAAGATCTAGCTTACTGAAATAAGTTCATCAGATGAAAACCAACAAAAATTGACAAGAACCACGAAAAGTTCTTGTATTTTAAGATAAAATCTTACGCTATTAAAGAAAAAACTTCTTGCTCGCTGAAATCTGTTCATTTGCTGAAAACCAACAAAACCACGAAAAGTTCTTGTATTTGAAGATAAAATCTTTTTGCTTTGAAGAAGAAAGATCTAGCTGACTGAAATCAGCTCATTAGATGAAAACCAACAAAAATTGACAAGAACCACGAAAAGTTCTTGTATTTTAAGATAAAATCTTACGCTTTTAAAGAAAAAACTCCCAGCTCGCTGAAATATGTTCATTTGCTGAAAACCAACAAAACCACGAAAAGTTCTTGTATTTGAAGATAAAATCTTTTTGCTTTGAAGAAGAAAGATCTGGCTGACTGAAATAAGTTCATTAGATTTAAACCAACAAAAATTGACAAGAACCACGAAAACTTCTTGTATTTTAAGATAATATCCTACGCTATTAAAGAAAAAACTTCTGGCTCACTGAAATATGTTCATTTGCTGAAAACCAACAAAACCACGAAAAGTTCTTGTATTTGAAGATAAAATCTTTTTGCTTTGAAGAAGAAAGATCTAGCTGACTGAAATAAGTTCATTAGATGAAAACCAACAAAAATTGACAAGAACCACGAAAAGTTCTTGTATTTTAAGATAAAATCTTACGCTAATAAGAAAAAACTCCCAGCTCGCTGAAATATGTTCATTTGCTGAAAACCAACAAAACCACGAAAAGTTCTTGCATTTGAAGATAAAATCTTTTTGCTTTGAAGAAGAAAGATCTAGCTGACTGAAATAAGTTCATTAGATGAAAACCAACAAAAATTGACAAGAAACACGAAAAGTTCTTGTATTTTAAGATAAAATCTTACTCTATTCAGGAAAAAACTTCCAGCTCGCTGAAATATGTTAATTTGCTGAAAACCAACAAAACCACAAAAAGTTCTTGTATTTGAAGATAAAATCTTTTTGCTTTGAAGAAGAAAGATCCAGCTGACTGAAATAAGTTCATTCGATGAAAACCAACAAAAATTGACAAGAACCACGAAAAGTTCTTGTATTTTAAGATAAAATCTTACTCTATTCAGGAAAAAACTTCCAGCTCGCTGAAATATGTTCATTTGCTGAAAACCATCAAAACCACGAAAAGTTCTTGTATTTGAAGATAAAATCTTTTTGCTTTGAAGAAGAAAGATCTAGCTGACTGAAATCAGTTCATTAGATGAAAACCAACAAAAATTGACAAGAACCACGAAAAGTTCTTGTATTTTAAGATAAAATCTTACGCTAATAAGAAAAAACTCCCAGCTCGCTGAAATATGTTCATTTGCTGAAAACCAACAAAACCACGAAAAGTTCTTGTATTTGAAGATAAAATCTTTTTGCTTTGAAGAAGAAAGATCTAGCTGACTGAAATCAGCTCATTAGATGAAAACCAACAAAAATTGACAAGAACCACGAAAAGTTCTTGTATTTTAAGATAAAATCTTACGCTTTTAAAGAAAAAACTCCCAGCTCGCTGAAATATGTTCATTTGCTGAAAACCAACAAAACCACGAAAAGTTCTTGTATTTGAAGATAAAATCTTTTTGCTTTGAAGAAGAAAGATCTGGCTGACTGAAATAAGTTCATTAGATTTAAACCAACAAAAATTGACAAGAACCACGAAAACTTCTTGTATTTTAAGATAATATCCTACGCTATTAAAGAAAAAACTTCTGGCTCACTGAAATATGTTCATTTGCTGAAAACCAACAAAACCACGAAAAGTTCTTGTATTTGAAGATAAAATCTTTTTGCTTTGAAGAAGAAAGATCTAGCTGACTGAAATAAGTTCATTAGATGAAAACCAACAAAAATTGACAAGAACCACGAAAAGTTCTTGTATTTTAAGATAAAATCTTACGCTAATAAGAAAAAACTCCCAGCTCGCTGAAATATGTTCATTTGCTGAAAACCAACAAAACCACGAAAAGTTCTTGCATTTGAAGATAAAATCTTTTTGCTTTGAAGAAGAAAGATCTAGCTGACTGAAATAAGTTCATTAGATGAAAACCAACAAAAATTGACAAGAAACACGAAAAGTTCTTGTATTTTAAGATAAAATCTTACTCTATTCAGGAAAAAACTTCCAGCTCGCTGAAATATGTTAATTTGCTGAAAACCAACAAAACCACAAAAAGTTCTTGTATTTGAAGATAAAATCTTTTTGCTTTGAAGAAGAAAGATCCAGCTGACTGAAATAAGTTCATTCGATGAAAACCAACAAAAATTGACAAGAACCACGAAAAGTTCTTGTATTTTAAGATAAAATCTTACTCTATTCAGGAAAAAACTTCCAGCTCGCTGAAATATGTTCATTTGCTGAAAACCATCAAAACCACGAAAAGTTCTTGTATTTGAAGATAAAATCTTTTTGCTTTGAAGAAGAAAGATCTAGCTGACTGAAATCAGTTCATTAGATGAAAACCAACAAAAATTGACAAGAACCACGAAAAGTTCTTGTATTTTAAGATAAAATCTTACGCTAATAAGAAAAAACTCCCAGCTCGCTGAAATATGTTCATTTGCTGAAAACCAACAAAACCACGAAAAGTTCTTGTATTTGAAGATAAAATCTTTTTTCTTTGAAGAAGAAAGATCTAGCTGACTGAAATAAGTTCATTAGATGAAAACCAACAAAAATTGACAAGAAACACGAAAAGTTCTTGTATTTTAAGATAAAATCTTCCTCTATTCAGGAAAAAACTTCCAACTCGCTGAAATATGTTAATTTGCTGAAAACCAACAAAACCACGAAAAGTTCTTGTATTTGAAGATAAAATCTTTTTGCTTTGAAGAAGAAAGATCCAGCTGACTGAAATAAGTTCATTAGATGAAAACCAACAAAAATTGACAAGAACCACGAAAAGTTCTTGTATTTTAAGATAAAATGTTACTCTATTCAGGAAAAAACATCCAGCTCGCTGAAATATGTTCATTTGCTGAAAACCATCAAAACCACAAAAAGTTCTTGTATTTGAAGATAAAATCTTTTTGCTTTGAAGAAGAAAGATCTAGCTGACTGAAATAAGTTCATTCGATGAAAACCAACAAAAATTGACAAGAACCACGAAAAGTTCTTGTATTTTAAGATAGAATCTTACTCTGTTAAGGAAATAACTTCCAGCTCGCTGAAATCTGTTCATTTGCTGAAAACCATCAAAATCACGAAAAGTTCTTGTATTTGAAGATAAAATCTTTTTGCTTTGAAGAAGAAAGATCTAGCTGACTGAAATAAGTTCATTAGATGAAAACCAACAAAAATTGACAAGAACCACGAAAAGTTCTTGTATTTTAAGATAAAATCTTACTCTATTCAGGAAAAAACTTCCAGCTCGCTGAAATATGTTCATTTGCTGAAAACCATCAAAACCACGAAAAGTTCTTGTATTTGAAGATAAAATCTTTTTGCTTTGAAGAAGAAAGATCTAGCTGACTGAAATAAGTTCATTAGATGAAAACCAACAAAAATTGACAAGAACCACGAAAAGTTCTTGTATTTTAAGATAAAATCTTACGCTAATAAGAAAAAACTCCCAGCTCGCTGAAATATGTTCATTTGCTGAAAACCAACAAAACCACGAAAAGTTCTTGTATTTGAAGATAAAATCTTTTTTCTTTGAAGAAGAAAGATCTAGCTGACTGAAATAAGTTCATTGGATGAAAACCAACAAAAATTGACAAGAAACACGAAAAGTTCTTGTATTTTAAGATAAAATCTTACTCTATTAAGGAAAAAACTTCCAGCTCGCTGAAATATGTTCATTTGCTGAAAACCAACAAAACCACGAAAAGTTCTTGTATTTGAAGATAAAATCTTTTTGCTTTGAAGAAGAAAGATCCAGCTGACTGAAATAAGTTCATTGGATGAAAACTTACTCTATTAAGGAAATAACTTCCAGCTCGCTGAAATCTGTTCATTTGCTGAAAACCTTCAAAACCACGAAAAGTTCTTGTATTTGAAGATAAAATCTTTTTACTTTGAAGAATAAAGATCTAGCTGACTGAAATAAGTTCATTAGATGAAAACCAACAAAAATTGACAAGAACCACGAAAAGTTCTTGTATTTTAAGATAAAATCTTACTCTATTCAGGAAAAAACTTCCAGCTCGCTGAAATATGTTCATTTGCTGAAAACCATCAAAACCACGAAAAGTTCTTGTATTTGAAGATAAAATCTTTTTGCTTTGAAGAAGAAAGATCTAGCTTACTGAAATAAGTTCATCAGATGAAAACCAACAAAAATTGACAAGAACCACGAAAAGTTCTTGTATTTTAAGATAAAATCTTACTCTATTAAGGAAAAAACATCCAGCTCGCTGAAATATGTTCATTTGCTGAAAACCATCAAAACCACGAAAAGTTCTTGTATTTGAAGATAAAATCTTTTTGCTTTGAAGAAGAAAGATCTAGCTGACTGAAATAAGTTCATTCGATGAAAACCAACAAAAATTGACAAGAACCACGAAAAGTTCTTGTATTTTAAGATAGAATCTTACTCTATTAAGGAAATAACTTCCAGCTCGCTGAAATCTGTTCATTTGCTGAAAACCATCAAAACCACGAAAAGTTCTTGTATTTGAAGATAAAATCTTTTTGCTTTGAAGAAGAAAGATCTAGCTGACTGAAATAAGTTCATGAGATGAAAACCAACAAAAATTGACAAGAACCACGAAAAGTTCTTGTATTTTAAGATAAAATCTTACTCTATTAAGGAAAAAACTTCCAGCTCGCTGAAATATGTTCATTTGCTGAAAACCATCAAAACCACGAAAAGTTCTTGTATTTGAAGATAAAATCTTTTTGCTTTGAAGAAGAAAGATATAGCTGACTGAAATAAGTTCATTAGATGAAAACCAACAAAATTTGACAAGAACCACGAAAACTTCTTGTATTTTAAGATAATATCTTACGCTATTAAAGAAAAAACTTCTGGCTCGCTGAAATATGTTCATTTGCTGAAAACCAACAAAACCACGAAAAGTTCTTGTATTTGAAGATAAAATCTTTTTGCTTTGAAGAAGAAAGATCCAGCTGACTGAAATAAGTTCATTGGATGAAAACCAACAAAAATTGACAAGAACCACGAAAAGTTCTTATATTTTAAGATAAAATCTTACTCTATTCAGGAAAAAACTTCCAGCTCGCTGAAATATGTTCATTTGCTGAAAACCATCAAAACCACGAAAAGTTCTTGTATTTGAAGATAAAATCTTTTTGCTTTGAAGAAGAAAGATCTAGCTTACTGAAATAAGTTCATTAGATGAAAACCAACAAAAATTGACAAGAACCACGAAAAGTTCTTGTATTTTAAGATAAAATCTTACGCTATTAAAGAAAAAACTTCTTGCTCGCTGAAATCTGTTCATTTGCTGAAAACCAACAAAACCACGAAAAGTTCTTGTATTTGAAGATAAAATCTTTTTGCTTTGAAGAAGAAAGATCTAGCTGACTGAAATCAGCTCATTAGATGAAAACCAACAAAAATTGACAAGAACCACGAAAAGTTCTTGTATTTTAAGATAAAATCTTACGCTTTTAAAGAAAAAACTCCCAGCTCGCTGAAATATGTTCATTTGCTGAAAACCAACAAAACCACGAAAAGTTCTTGTATTTGAAGATAAAATCTTTTTGCTTTGAAGAAGAAAGATCTGGCTGACTGAAATAAGTTCATTAGATTTAAACCAACAAAAATTGACAAGAACCACGAAAACTTCTTGTATTTTAAGATAATATCCTACGCTATTAAAGAAAAAACTTCTGGCTCACTGAAATATGTTCATTTGCTGAAAACCAACAAAACCACGAAAAGTTCTTGTATTTGAAGATAAAATCTTTTTGCTTTGAAGAAGAAAGATCTAGCTGACTGAAATAAGTTCATTAGATGAAAACCAACAAAAATTGACAAGAACCACGAAAAGTTCTTGTATTTTAAGATAAAATCTTACGCTAATAAGAAAAAACTCCCAGCTCGCTGAAATATGTTCATTTGCTGAAAACCAACAAAACCACGAAAAGTTCTTGCATTTGAAGATAAAATCTTTTTGCTTTGAAGAAGAAAGATCTAGCTGACTGAAATAAGTTCATTAGATGAAAACCAACAAAAATTGACAAGAAACACGAAAAGTTCTTGTATTTTAAGATAAAATCTTACTCTATTCAGGAAAAAACTTCCAGCTCGCTGAAATATGTTAATTTGCTGAAAACCAACAAAACCACAAAAAGTTCTTGTATTTGAAGATAAAATCTTTTTGCTTTGAAGAAGAAAGATCCAGCTGACTGAAATAAGTTCATTCGATGAAAACCAACAAAAATTGACAAGAACCACGAAAAGTTCTTGTATTTTAAGATAAAATCTTACTCTATTCAGGAAAAAACTTCCAGCTCGCTGAAATATGTTCATTTGCTGAAAACCATCAAAACCACGAAAAGTTCTTGTATTTGAAGATAAAATCTTTTTGCTTTGAAGAAGAAAGATCTAGCTGACTGAAATCAGTTCATTAGATGAAAACCAACAAAAATTGACAAGAACCACGAAAAGTTCTTGTATTTTAAGATAAAATCTTACGCTAATAAGAAAAAACTCCCAGCTCGCTGAAATATGTTCATTTGCTGAAAACCAACAAAACCACGAAAAGTTCTTGTATTTGAAGATAAAATCTTTTTTTTTTGAAGAAGAAAGATCTAGCTGACTGAAATAAGTTCATTAGATGAAAACCATCAAAAATTGACAAGAAACACGAAAAGTTCTTGTATTTTAAGATAAAATCTTCCTCTATTCAGGAAAAAACTTCCAACTCGCTGAAATATGTTAATTTGCTGAAAACCAACAAAACCACGAAAAGTTCTTGTATTTGAAGATAAAATCTTTTTGCTTTGAAGAAGAAAGATCCAGCTGACTGAAATAAGTTCATTAGATGAAAACCAACAAAAATTGACAAGAACCACGAAAAGTTCTTGTATTTTAAGATAAAATGTTACTCTATTCAGGAAAAAACATCCAGCTCGCTGAAATATGTTCATTTGCTGAAAACCATCAAAACCACAAAAAGTTCTTGTATTTGAAGATAAAATCTTTTTGCTTTGAAGAAGAAAGATCTAGCTGACTGAAATAAGTTCATTCGATGAAAACCAACAAAAATTGACAAGAAACACGAAAAGTTCTTGTATTTTAAGATAAAATCTTCCTCTATTCAGGAAAAAACTTCCAACTCGCTGAAATATGTTAATTTGCTGAAAACCAACAAAACCACGAAAAGTTCTTGTATTTGAAGATAAAATCTTTTTGCTTTGAAGAAGAAAGATCCAGCTGACTGAAATAAGTTCATTAGATGAAAACCAACAAAAATTGACAAGAACCACGAAAAGTTCTTGTATTTTAAGATAAAATGTTACTCTATTCAGGAAAAAACATCCAGCTCGCTGAAATATGTTCATTTGCTGAAAACCATCAAAACCACAAAAAGTTCTTGTATTTGAAGATAAAATCTTTTTGCTTTGAAGAAGAAAGATCTAGCTGACTGAAATAAGTTCATTCGATGAAAACCAACAAAAATTGACAAGAACCACGAAAAGTTCTTGTATTTTAAGATAAAATCTTACGCTAATGAGAAAAAACTCCCAGCTCGCTGAAATATGTTCATTTGCTGAAAACCAACAAAACCACGAAAAGTTCTTGTATTTGAAGATAAAATCTTTTTTCTTTGAAGAAGAAAGATCTAGCTGACTGAAATAAGTTCATTGGATGAAAACCAACAAAAATTGACAAGAAACACGAAAAGTTCTTGTATTTTAAGATAAAATCTTACTCTATTAAGGAAAAAACTTCCAGCTCGCTGAAATATGTTCATTTGCTGAAAACCAACAAAACCACGAAAAGTTCTTGTATTTGAAGATAAAATCTTTTTGCTTTGAAGAAGAAAGATCCAGCTGACTGAAATAAGTTCATTGGATGAAAACTTACTCTATTAAGGAAATAACTTCCAGCTCGCTGAAATCTGTTCATTTGCTGAAAACCTTCAAAACCACGAAAAGTTCTTGTATTTGAAGATAAAATCTTTTTACTTTGAAGAATAAAGATCTAGCTGACTGAAATAAGTTCATTAGATGAAAACCAACAAAAATTGACAAGAACCACGAAAAGTTCTTGTATTTTAAGATAAAATCTTACTCTATTCAGGAAAAAACTTCCAGCTCGCTGAAATATGTTCATTTGCTGAAAACCATCAAAACCACGAAAAGTTCTTGTATTTGAAGATAAAATCTTTTTGCTTTGAAGAAGAAAGATCTAGCTTACTGAAATAAGTTCATCAGATGAAAACCAACAAAAATTGACAAGAACCATGAAAAGTTCTTGTATTTTAAGATAAAATCTTACTCTATTAAGGAAAAAACATCCAGCTCGCTGAAATATGTTCATTTGCTGAAAACCATCAAAACCACGAAAAGTTCTTGTATTTGAAGATAAAATCTTTTTGCTTTGAAGAAGAAAGATCTAGCTGACTGAAATAAGTTCATTCGATGAAAACCAACAAAAATTGACAAGAACCACGAAAAGTTCTTGTATTTTAAGATAGAATCTTACTCTATTAAGGAAATAACTTCCAGCTCGCTGAAATCTGTTCATTTGCTGAAAACCATCAAAACCACGAAAAGTTCTTGTATTTGAAGATAAAATCTTTTTGCTTTGAAGAAGAAAGATCTAGCTGACTGAAATAAGTTCATGAGATGAAAACCAACAAAAATTGACAAGAACCACGAAAAGTTCTTGTATTTTAAGATAAAATCTTACTCTATTAAGGAAAAAATTTCCAGCTCGCTGAAATATGTTCATTTGCTCAAAACCATCAAAACCACGAAAAGTTCTTGTATTTGAAGGTAAAATCTTTTTGCTTTGAAGAAGAAAGATCTAGCTGACTGAAATAAGTTCATTAGATGAAAACCAACAAAAATTGACAAGAACCACGAAAAATTCTTGTATTTTAAGATAAAATCTTACGCTATTAAAGAAAAAACTCCCAGCTCGCTGAAATATGTTCATTTGCTGAAAACCAACAAAACCACGAAAAGTTCTTGTATTTGAAGATAAAATCTTTTTTCTTTGAAGAAGAAAGATCTAGCTGACTGAAATAAGTTCATTCGATGAAAACCAACAAAAATTGACAAGAACCACGAAAAGTTCTTGTATTTTAAGATAGAATCTTACTCTATTAAGGAAATAACTTCCAGCTCGCTGAAATCTGTTCATTTGCTGAAAACCATCAAAACCACGAAAAGTTCTTGTATTTGAAGATGAAATCTTTTTGCTTTGAAGAAGAAAGATCTAGCTGACTGAAATAAGTTCATTAGATGAAAACCAACAAAAATTGACAAGAACCACGAAAAGTTCTTGTATTTTAAGATAAAATCTTACTCTATTCAGGAAAAAACTTCCAGCTCGCTGAAATATGTTCATTTGCTGAAAACCATCAAAACCACGAAAAGTTCTTGTATTTGAAGATAAAATCTTTTTGCTTTGAAGAAGAAAGATCTAGCTGACTGAAATAAGTTCATCAGATGAAAACCAACAAAAATTGACAAGAACCACGAAAAGTTCTTGTATTTTAAGATATAATCTTAGGCTATTAAAGAAAAAACTTCCAGCTCGCTGAAATCTGTTCATTTGCTGAAAACCATCAAAACCACGAAAAGTTCTTGTATTTGAAGATAAAATCTTTTTGCTTTGAAGAAGAAAGATCTAGCTGACTGAAATAAGTTCATGAGATGAAAACCAACAAAAATTGACAAGAACCACGAAAAGTTCTTGTATTTTAAGATAAAATCTTACTCTATTAAGGAAAAAATTTCCAGCTCGCTGAAATATGTTCATTTGCTCAAATCCATCAAAACCACGAAAAGTTCTTGTATTTGAAGGTAAAATCTTTTTGCTTTGAAGAAGAAAGATCTAGCTGACTGAAATAAGTTCATTAGATGAAAACCAACAAAAATTGACAAGAACCACGAAAAATTCTTGTATTTTAAGATAATATCTTACGCTATTAAAGAAAAAACTTCTGGCTCGCTGAAATATGTTCATTTGCTGAAAACCAACAAAACCACGAAAAGTTCTTGTATTTGAAGATAAACTCTTTTTGCTTTGAAGAAGAAAGTTCCAGCTGACTGAAATACGTTCATTAGATGAAAACCAACAAAAATTGACAAGAACCACGAAAAGTTCTTGTATTTTAAGATAAAATCTTACTCTATTAAGGAAAAAACTTCCAGCTCGCTGAAATATGTTCATTTGATGAAAACCATCAAAACCACGAAAAGTTCTTGTATTTGAAGATAAAATCTTTTTGCTTTGAAGAAGAAAGATCTAGCTGACTGAAATAAGTTCATTAGATGAAAACCAACAAAAATTGACAAGAACCACGAAAAGTTCTTGTGTTTTAAGATAGAATCTTACTCTATTAAGGAAATAACTTCCAGCTCGCTGAAATCTGTTCATTTGCTGAAAACCATCAAAACCACGAAAAGTTCTTGTATTTGAAGATAAAATCTTTTTGCTTTGAAGAAGAAAGATCGAGCTGACTGAAATAAGTTCATTAGATGAAAACCAACAAAAATTGACAAGAACCACGAAAAGTTCTTGTATTTTAAGATAAAATCTTACTCTATTAAGGAAAAAACATCCAGCTCGCTGAAATATGTTCATTTGCTGAAAACCATCAAAACCACGAAAAGTTCTTGTATTTGAAGATAAAATCTTTTTGCTTTGAAGAAGAAAGATCTAGCTGACTGAAATAAGTTCATTCGATGAAAACCAACAAAAATTGACAAGAACCACGAAAAGTTCTTGTATTTTAAGATAGAATCTTACTCTATTAAGGAAATAACTTCCAGCTCGCTGAAATCTGTTCATTTGCTGAAAACCATCAAAACCACGAAAAGTTCTTGTATTTGAAGATAAAATCTTTTTGCTTTGAAGAAGAAAGATCTAGCTGACTGAAATAAGTTCATTAGATGAAAACCAACAAAAATTGACAAGAACCACGAAAAGTTCTTGTATTTTAAGATAAAATCTTACTCTATTCAGGAAAAAACTTCCAGCTCGCTGAAATATGTTCATTTGCTGAAAACCAACAAAACCACGAAAAGTTCTTGTATTTGAAGATAAAATCTTTTTGCTTTGAAGAAGAAAGATCTAGCTGACTGAAATAAGTTCATTAGATGAAAACCAACAAAAATTGACAAGAACCACGAAAAGTTCTTGTATTTTAAGATAAAATCTTACTCTGTTAAGGAAAAAACTTCGAGCTCGCTGAAATCTGTTCATTTGCTGAAAACCAACAAAACCACGAAAAGTTCTTGTATTTGAAGATAAAATCTGTTTGCTTTGACGAAGAAAGATCTAGCTGACTGAAATAAGTTCATTAGATGAAAACCAACAAAAATTGACAAGAACCACGAAAAGTTCTTGTATTTTAAGATAAAATCTTATGCTATGAAAGAAAAAACTCCCAGCTCGCTGAAATATGTTGATTTGCTGAAAACCAACAAAACCACGAAAAGTTCTTGTATTTGAAGATAAAATCATTTTGCTTTGAAGAAGAAAGATCCAGCTGACTGAAATAAGTTCATTAGATTTAAACCAACAAAAATTGACAAGAACCACGAAAACTTCTTGTATTTTAAGATAATATCCTACGCTATTAAAGAAAAAACTTCTGGCTCGCTGAAATATGTTCATTTGCTGAAAACCAACAAAACCACGAAAAGTTCTTGTATTTGAAGATAAAATCTTTTTGCTTTGAAGAAGAAAGATCCAGCTGACTGAAATAAGTTCATTCGATGAAAACCAACAAAAATTGACAAGAACCACGAAAAGTTCTTGTATTTTAAGATAAAATCTTACTCTATTCAGGAAAAAACTTCCAGCTCGCTGAAATATGTTCATTTGCTGAAAACCATCAAAACCACGAAAAGTTCTTGTATTTGAAGATAAAATCTTTTTGCTTTGAAGAAGAAAGATCCAGCTGACTGAAATAAGTTCATTCGATGAAAACCAACAAAATTTGACAAGAACCTCGAAAACTTCTTGTATTTTAAGATAATATCTTACGCTATTAAAGAAAAAACATCTGGCTCGCTGAAATATGTTCATTTGCTGAAAACCAACAAAACCACGAAAAGTTCTTGTATTTGAAGATAAAATCTTTTTGCTTTGAAGAAGAAAGATCCAGCTGACTGAAATAAGTTCATTAGATGAAAACCAACAAAAATTGACAAGAACCACGAAAAGTTCTTTTATTTGAAGATAAAATCTTACTCTATTAAGGAAACAACTTCCAGCTCGCTGAAATATGTTCATTTGCTGAAAACCATCAAAACCACGAAAAGTTCTTGTATTTGAAGATAAAATCTTTTTGCTTTGAAGAAGAAAGATCTAGCTGACTGAAATAAGTTCATTAGATGAAAACCAACAAAAATTGACAAGAACCACGAAAAGTTCTTGTATTTGAAGATAAAATCTTACTCTATTAAGGAAAAAACTTCCAGCTCGCTGAAATATGTTCATTTGCTGAAAACCATCAAAACCACGAAAAGTTCTTGTATTTGAAGATAAAATCTTTTTGCTTTGAAGAAGAAAGATCTAGCTGACTGAAATAAGTTCATGAGATGAAAACCAACAAAAATTGACAAGAACCACGAAAGGTTCCTGTATTTTAAGACAAAATCTTAGGCTATTAAAGAAAAAACTTCCAGCTCGCTGAAATCTGTTCATTTGCTGAAAACCATCAAAACCACGAAAAGTTCTTGTATTTGAAGATAAAATCTTTTTGCTTTGAAGAAGAAAGATCTAGCTGACTGAAATAAGCTCATTGGATGAAAACCAACAAAAATTGACAAGAACCACGAAAAGTTCTTGTATTTTAAGATAAAATCTTACTCTATTCAGGAAAAAACTTCCAGCTCGCTGAAATATGTTCATTTGCTGAAAACCATCAAAACCACGAAAAGTTCTTGTATTTGAAGATAAAATCTTTTTGCTTTGAAGAAGAAAGATCTAGCTGACTGAAATAAGTTCATCAGATGAAAACCAACAAAAATTGACAAGAACCACGAAAAGTTCTTGTATTTTAAGATATAATCTTAGGCTATTAAAGAAAAAACTTCCAGCTCGCTGAAATCTGTTCATTTGCTGAAAACCATCAAAACCACGAAAAGTTCTTGTATTTGAAGATAAAATCTTTTTGCTTTGAAGAAGAAAGATCTAGCTGACTGAAATAAGTTCATGAGATGAAAACCAACAAAAATTGACAAGAACCACGAAAAGTTCTTGTATTTTAAGATAAAATCTTACTCTATTAAGGAAAAAATTTCCAGCTCGCTGAAATATGTTCATTTGCTCAAAACCATCAAAACCACGAAAAGTTCTTGTATTTGAAGGTAAAATCTTTTTGCTTTGAAGAAGAAAGATCTAGCTGACTGAAATAAGTTCATTAGATGAAAACCAACAAAAATTGACAAGAACCACGAAAAATTCTTGTATTTTAAGATAATATCTTACGCTATTAAAGAAAAAACTTCTGGCTCGCTGAAATATGTTCATTTGCTGAAAACCAACAAAACCACGAAAAGTTCTTGTATTTGAAGATAAACTCTTTTTGCTTTGAAGAAGAAAGTTCCAGCTGACTGAAATACGTTCATTAGATGAAAACCAACAAAAATTGACAAGAACCACGAAAAGTTCTTGTATTTTAAGATAAAATCTTACTCTATTAAGGAAAAAACTTCCAGCTCGCTGAAATATGTTCATTTGATGAAAACCATCAAAACCACGAAAAGTTCTTGTATTTGAAGATAAAATCTTTTTGCTTTGAAGAAGAAAGATCCAGCTGACTGAAATAAGTTCATTAGATGAAAACCAACAAAAATTGACAAGAACCACGAAAAGTTCTTGTGTTTTAAGATAGAATCTTACTCTATTAAGGAAATAACTTCCAGCTCGCTGAAATCTGTTCATTTGCTGAAAACCATCAAAACCACGAAAAGTTCTTGTATTTGAAGATAAAATCTTTTTGCTTTGAAGAAGAAAGATCGAGCTGACTGAAATAAGTTCATTAGATGAAAACCAACAAAAATTGACAAGAACCACGAAAAGTTCTTGTATTTTAAGATAAAATCTTACTCTATTAAGGAAAAAACATCCAGCTCGCTGAAATATGTTCATTTGCTGAAAACCATCAAAACCACGAAAAGTTCTTGTATTTGAAGATAAAATCTTTTTGCTTTGAAGAAGAAAGATCTAGCTGACTGAAATAAGTTCATTCGATGAAAACCAACAAAAATTGACAAGAACCACGAAAAGTTCTTGTATTTTAAGATAGAATCTTACTCTATTAAGGAAATAACTTCCAGCTCGCTGAAATCTGTTCATTTGCTGAAAACCATCAAAACCACGAAAAGTTCTTGTATTTGAAGATAAAATCTTTTTGCTTTGAAGAAGAAAGATCTAGCTGACTGAAATAAGTTCATTAGATGAAAACCAACAAAAATTGACAAGAACCACGAAAAGTTCTTGTATTTTAAGATAAAATCTTACTCTATTCAGGAAAAAACTTCCAGCTCGCTGAAATATGTTCATTTGCTGAAAACCAACAAAACCACGAAAAGTTCTTGTATTTGAAGATAAAATCTTTTTGCTTTGAAGAAGAAAGATCTAGCTGACTGAAATAAGTTCATTAGATGAAAACCAACAAAAATTGACAAGAACCACGAAAAGTTCTTGTATTTTAAGATAAAATCTTACTCTGTTAAGGAAAAAACTTCGAGCTCGCTGAAATCTGTTCATTTGCTGAAAACCAACAAAACCACGAAAAGTTCTTGTATTTGAAGATAAAATCTGTTTGCTTTGACGAAGAAAGATCTAGCTGACTGAAATAAGTTCATTAGATGAAAACCAACAAAAATTGACAAGAACCACGAAAAGTTCTTGTATTTTAAGATAAAGTCTTATGCTATGAAAGAAAAAACTCCCAGCTCGCTGAAATATGTTGATTTGCTGAAAACCAACAAAACCACGAAAAGTTCTTGTATTTGAAGATAAAATCATTTTGCTTTGAAGAAGAAAGATCCAGCTGACTGAAATAAGTTCATTAGATTTAAACCAACAAAAATTGACAAGAACCACGAAAACTTCTTGTATTTTAAGATAATATCCTACGCTATTAAAGAAAAAACTTCTGGCTCGCTGAAATATGTTCATTTGCTGAAAACCAACAAAACCACGAAAAGTTCTTGTATTTGAAGATAAAATCTTTTTGCTTTGAAGAAGAAAGATCCAGCTGACTGAAATAAGTTCATTAGATGAAAACCAACAAAAATTGACAAGAACCACGAAAAGTTCTTGTATTTTAAGATAAAATCTTACTCTATTCAGGAAAAAACTTCCAGCTCGCTGAAATATGTTCATTTGCTGAAAACCATCAAAACCACGAAAAGTTCTTGTATTTGAAGATAAAATCTTTTTGCTTTGAAGAAGAAAGATCCAGCTGACTGAAATAAGTTCATTCGATGAAAACCAACAAAATTTGACAAGAACCTCGAAAACTTCTTGTATTTTAAGATAATATCTTACGCTATTAAAGAAAAAACATCTGGCTCGCTGAAATATGTTCATTTGCTGAAAACCAACAAAACCACGAAAAGTTCTTGTATTTGAAGATAAAATCTTTTTGCTTTGAAGAAGAAAGATCCAGCTGACTGAAATAAGTTCATTAGATGAAAACCAACAAAAATTGACAAGAACCACGAAAAGTTCTTTTATTTGAAGATAAAATCTTACTCTATTAAGGAAACAACTTCCAGCTCGCTGAAATATGTTCATTTGCTGAAAACCATCAAAACCACGAAAAGTTCTTGTATTTGAAGATAAAATCTTTTTGCTTTGAAGAAGAAAGATCTAGCTGACTGAAATAAGTTCATTAGATGAAAACCAACAAAAATTGACAAGAACCACGAAAAGTTCTTGTATTTGAAGATAAAATCTTACTCTATTAAGGAAAAAACTTCCAGCTCGCTGAAATATGTTCATTTGCTGAAAACCATCAAAACCACGAAAAGTTCTTGTATTTGAAGATAAAATCTTTTTGCTTTGAAGAAGAAAGATCTAGCTGACTGAAATAAGTTCATGAGATGAAAACCAACAAAAATTGACAAGAACCACGAAAGGTTCTTGTATTTTAAGACAAAATCTTAGGCTATTAAAGAAAAAACTTCCAGCTCGCTGAAATCTGTTCATTTGCTGAAAACCATCAAAACCACGAAAAGTTCTTGTATTTGAAGATAAAATCTTTTTGCTTTGAAGAAGAAAGATCTAGCTGACTGAAATAAGCTCATTGGATGAAAACCAACAAAAATTGACAAGAACCACGAAAAGTTCTTGTATTTTAAGATAAAATCTTACTCTATTCAGGAAAAAACTTCCAGCTCGCTGAAATATGTTCATTTGCTGAAAACCATCAAAACCACGAAAAGTTCTTGTATTTGAAGATAAAATCTTTTTGCTTTGAAGAAGAAAGATCGAGCTGATTGAAATAAGTTCATCAGATGAAAACCAACAAAAATTGACAAGAACCACGAAAAGTTCTTGTATTTTAAGATAAAATCTTACGCTAATAAGAAAAAACTCCCAGCTCGCTGAAATATGTTCATTTGCTGAAAACCAACAAAACCACGAAAAGTTCTTGTATTTGAAGATAAAATCTTTTTTCTTTGAAGAAGAAAGATCCAGCTGACTGAAATAAGTTCATTAGATGAAAACCAACAAAAATTGACAAGAAACACGAAAAGTTCTTGTATTTTAAGATAAAATCTTACTCTATTAAGGAAAAAACTTCCAGCTCGCTGAAATATGTTCATTTGCTGAAAACCATCAAAACCACGAAAAGTTCTTGTATTTGAAGATAAAATCTTTTTGCTTTGAAGAAGAAAGATCGAGCTGACTGAAATAAGTTCATTAGATGAAAACCAACAAAAATTGACAAGAACCACGAAAAGTTCTTGTATTTTAAGATAAAATCTTACGCTAATAAGAAAAAACTCCCAGCTCGCTGAAATATGTTCATTTGCTGAAAACCAACAAAACCACGAAAAGTTCTTGTATTTGAAGATAAAATCTTTTTTCTTTGAAGAAGAAAGATCTAGCTGACTGAAATAAGTTCATTAGATGAAAACCAACAAAACTAGACAAGAAACACGAAAAGTTCTTGTATTTTAAGATAAAATTTTACTCTATTAAGGAAAAAACTTCCAGCTCGCTGAAATCTGTTCATTTGCTGAAAACCAACAAAACCACGAAAAGTTCTTGTGTTTGAAGATAAAATCTTTTTGCTTTGAAGAAGAAAGAGCCAGCTGACTGAAATAAGTTCATTAGATGAAAACCAACAAAATTTGACAAGAACCACGAAAACTTCTTGTATTTTAAGATAATATCTTACGCTATTAAAGAAAAAACTTCTGGCTCGCTGAAATATGTTCATTTGCTGAAAACCAACAAAACCACCAAAAGTTCTTGTATTTGAAGATAAAATCTTTTTGCTTTGAAGAAGAAAGATCCAGCTGACTGAAATAAGTTCATTAGATGAAAACCAACAAAAATTGACAAGAACCACGAAAAGTTCTTGTATTTTTAGATAAAATCTTCCTCTATTCAGGAAAAAACTTCCAGCTCGCTGAAATATGTTCATTTGCTGAAAACCATCAAAACCACGAAAAGTTCTTGTATTTGAAGATAAAATCTTTTTGCTTTGAAGAAGAAAGATCAAGCTGACTGAAATAAGTTCATGAGATGAAAACCAACAAAAATTGACAAGAACCACGAAAAGTTCTTGTATTTTAAGATAAAATCTTACGCTATTAAAGAAAAAACTTCTTGCTCGCTGAAATCTGTTCATTTGCTGAAAACCAACAAAACCACGAAAAGTTCTTGTATTTGAAGATAAAATCTTTTTGCTTTGAAGAAGAAAGATCTAGCTGACTGAAATAAGCTCATTAGATGAAAACCAACAAAAATTGACAAGAACCACGAAAAGTTCTTGTATTTTAAGATAAAATCTTACGCTATTAAAGAAAAAACTCCCAGCTCGCTGAAATATGTTGATTTGCTGAAAACCAACAAAACCACGAAAAGTTCTTGTATTTGAAGATAAAATCTTTTTGCTTTGAAGAAGAAAGATCTAGCTGACTGAAATAAGTTCATTAGATTTAAACCAACAAAAATTGACAAGAACCACGAAAACTTCTTGCATTTTAAGATAATATCCTACGGTATTAAAGAAAAAACTTCTGGCTCGCTGAAATATGTTCATTTGCTGAAAACCAACAAAACCACGAAAAGTTCTTGTATTTGAAGATAAAATCTTTTTGCTTTGAAGAAGAAAGATCTAGCTGACTGAAATAAGTTCATTAGATGAAAACCAACAAAAATTGACAAGAACCACGAAAAGTTCTTGTATTTTAAGATAAAATCTTACGCTAATAAGAAAAAACTCCCAGCTCGCTGAAATATGTTCATTTGCTGAAAACCAACAAAACCACGAAAAGTTCTTGTATTTGAAGATAAAATCTTTTTTCTTTGAAGAAGAAAGATCTAGCTGACTGAAATAAGTTCATTAGATGAAAACCAACAGAAATTGACAAGAACCACGAAAAGTTCTTGTATTTTAAGATAAAATCTTACTCTATTAAGGAAAAAACTTCCAGCTCGCTGAAATATGTTCATTTGCTGAAAACCAACAAAACCACGAAAAGTTCTTGTATTTGAAGATAAAATCTTTTTTCTTTGAAGAAGAAAGATCTAGCTGACTGAAATAAGTTCATTAGATGAAAACCAACAAAAATTGACAAGAAACACGAAAACTTCTTGTATTTTAAGATAATATCTTACGCTATTAAAGAAAAAACTTCTGGCTCGCTGAAATATGTTCATTTGCTGAAAACCAACAAAACCACCAAAAGTTCTTGTATTTGAAGATAAAATCTTTTTGCTTTGAAGAAGAAAGATCCAGCTGACTGAAATAAGTTCATTGGATGAAAACCAACAAAAATTGACAAGAACCACGAAAAGTTCTTGTATTTTAAGATAAAATCTTACTCTATTCAGGAAAAAACTTCCAGCTCGCTGAAATATGTTCATTTGCTGAAAACCATCAAAACCACGAAAAGTTCTTGTATTTGAAGATAAAATCTTTTTTCTTTGAAGAAGAAAGATCCAGCTTACTGAAATAAGTTCATTAGATGAAAACCAACAAAAATTGACAAGAACCACGAAAAGTTCTTGTATTTTAAGATAAAATCTTACGCTATTAAAGAAAAAACTTCTTGCTCGCTGAAATCTGTTCATTTGCTGAAAACCAACAAAACCACGAAAAGTTCTTGTATTTGAAGATAAAATCTTTTTGCTTTGAAGAAGAAAGATCCAGCTGACTGAAATAAGTTCATTAGATGAAAACCAACAAAAATTGACAAGAACCACGAAAAGTTCTTGTATTTTAAGATAAAATCTTACTCTATTCAGGAAAAAACTTCCAGCTCGCTGAAATATGTTCATTTGCTGAAAACCATCAAAACCACGAAAAGTTCTTGTATTTGAAGATAAAATCTTTTTGCTTTGAAGAAGAAAGATCCAGCTGACTGAAATAAGTTCATTCGATGAAAACCAACAAAATTTGACAAGAACCTCGAAAACTTCTTGTATTTTAAGATAATATCTTACGCTATTAAAGAAAAAACATCTGGCTCGCTGAAATATGTTCATTTGCTGAAAACCAACAAAACCACGAAAAGTTCTTGTATTTGAAGATAAAATCTTTTTGCTTTGAAGAAGAAAGATCCAGCTGACTGAAATAAGTTCATTAGATGAAAACCAACAAAAATTGACAAGAACCACGAAAAGTTCTTTTATTTGAAGATAAAATCTTACTCTATTAAGGAAACAACTTCCAGCTCGCTGAAATATGTTCATTTGCTGAAAACCATCAAAACCACGAAAAGTTCTTGTATTTGAAGATAAAATCTTTTTGCTTTGAAGAAGAAAGATCTAGCTGACTGAAATAAGTTCATTAGATGAAAACCAACAAAAATTGACAAGAACCACGAAAAGTTCTTGTATTTGAAGATAAAATCTTACTCTATTAAGGAAAAAACTTCCAGCTCGCTGAAATATGTTCATTTGCTGAAAACCATCAAAACCACGAAAAGTTCTTGTATTTGAAGATAAAATCTTTTTGCTTTGAAGAAGAAAGATCTAGCTGACTGAAATAAGTTCATGAGATGAAAACCAACAAAAATTGACAAGAACCACGAAAGGTTCTTGTATTTTAAGACAAAATCTTAGGCTATTAAAGAAAAAACTTCCAGCTCGCTGAAATCTGTTCATTTGCTGAAAACCATCAAAACCACGAAAAGTTCTTGTATTTGAAGATAAAATCTTTTTGCTTTGAAGAAGAAAGATCTAGCTGACTGAAATAAGCTCATTGGATCAAAACCAACAAAAATTGACAAGAACCACGAAAAGTTCTTGTATTTTAAGATAAAATCTTACTCTATTCAGGAAAAAACTTCCAGCTCGCTGAAATATGTTCATTTGCTGAAAACCATCAAAACCACGAAAAGTTCTTGTATTTGAAGATAAAATCTTTTTGCTTTGAAGAAGAAAGATCGAGCTGATTGAAATAAGTTCATCAGATGAAAACCAACAAAAATTGACAAGAACCACGAAAAGTTCTTGTATTTTAAGATAAAATCTTACGCTAATAAGAAAAAACTCCCAGCTCGCTGAAATATGTTCATTTGCTGAAAACCAACAAAACCACGAAAAGTTCTTGTATTTGAAGATAAAATCTTTTTTCTTTGAAGAAGAAAGATCCAGCTGACTGAAATAAGTTCATTAGATGAAAACCAACAAAAATTGACAAGAAACACGAAAAGTTCTTGTATTTTAAGATAAAATCTTACTCTATTAAGGAAAAAACTTCCAGCTCGCTGAAATATGTTCATTTGCTGAAAACCATCAAAACCACGAAAAGTTCTTGTATTTGAAGATAAAATCTTTTTGCTTTGAAGAAGAAAGATCGAGCTGACTGAAATAAGTTCATTAGATGAAAACCAACAAAAATTGACAAGAACCACGAAAAGTTCTTGTATTTTAAGATAAAATCTTACGCTAATAAGAAAAAACTCCCAGCTCGCTGAAATATGTTCATTTGCTGAAAACCAACAAAACCACGAAAAGTTCTTGTATTTGAAGATAAAATCTTTTTTCTTTGAAGAAGAAAGATCTAGCTGACTGAAATAAGTTCATTAGATGAAAACCAACAAAACTAGACAAGAAACACGAAAAGTTCTTGTATTTTAAGATAAAATTTTACTCTATTAAGGAAAAAACTTCCAGCTCGCTGAAATCTGTTCATTTGCTGAAAACCAACAAAACCACGAAAAGTTCTTGTGTTTGAAGATAAAATCTTTTTGCTTTGAAGAAGAAAGAGCCAGCTGACTGAAATAAGTTCATTAGATGAAAACCAACAAAATTTGACAAGAACCACGAAAACTTCTTGTATTTTAAGATAATATCTTACGCTATTAAAGAAAAAACTTCTGGCTCGCTGAAATATGTTCATTTGCTGAAAACCAACAAAACCACCAAAAGTTCTTGTATTTGAAGATAAAATCTTTTTGCTTTGAAGAAGAAAGATCTAGCTGACTGAAATAAGTTCATTAGATGAAAACCAACAAAAATTGACAAGAACCACGAAAAGTTCTTGTATTTTTAGATAAAATCTTCCTCTATTCAGGAAAAAACTTCCAGCTCGCTGAAATATGTTCATTTGCTGAAAACCATCAAAACCACGAAAAGTTCTTGTATTTGAAGATAAAATCTTTTTGCTTTGAAGAAGAAAGATCAAGCTGACTGAAATAAGTTCATGAGATGAAAACCAACAAAAATTGACAAGAACCACGAAAAGTTCTTGTATTTTAAGATAAAATCTTACGCTATTAAAGAAAAAACTTCTTGCTCGCTGAAATCTGTTCATTTGCTGAAAACCAACAAAACCACGAAAAGTTCTTGTATTTGAAGATAAAATCTTTTTGCTTTGAAGAAGAAAGATCTAGCTGACTGAAATAAGCTCATTAGATGAAAACCAACAAAAATTGACAAGAACCACGAAAAGTTCTTGTATTTTAAGATAAAATCTTACGCTATTAAAGAAAAAACTCCCAGCTCGCTGAAATATGTTGATTTGCTGAAAACCAACAAAACCACGAAAAGTTCTTGTATTTGAAGATAAAATCTTTTTGCTTTGAAGAAGAAAGATCTAGCTGACTGAAATAAGTTCATTAGATTTAAACCAACAAAAATTGACAAGAACCACGAAAACTTCTTGCATTTTAAGATAATATCCTACGGTATTAAAGAAAAAACTTCTGGCTCGCTGAAATATGTTCATTTGCTGAAAACCAACAAAACCACGAAAAGTTCTTGTATTTGAAGATAAAATCTTTTTGCTTTGAAGAAGAAAGATCTAGCTGACTGAAATAAGTTCATTAGATGAAAACCAACAAAAATTGACAAGAACCACGAAAAGTTCTTGTATTTTAAGATAAAATCTTACGCTAATAAGAAAAAACTCCCAGCTCGCTGAAATATGTTCATTTGCTGAAAACCAACAAAACCACGAAAAGTTCTTGTATTTGAAGATAAAATCTTTTTTCTTTGAAGAAGAAAGATCTAGCTGACTGAAATAAGTTCATTAGATGAAAACCAACAGAAATTGACAAGAACCACGAAAAGTACTTGTATTTTAAGATAAAATCTTACTCTATTAAGGAAAAAACTTCCAGCTCGCTGAAATATGTTCATTTGCTGAAAACCAACAAAACCACGAAAAGTTCTTGTATTTGAAGATAAAATCTTTTTTCTTTGAAGAAGAAAGATCTAGCTGACTGAAATAAGTTCATTAGATGAAAACCAACAAAAATTGACAAGAAACACGAAAACTTCTTGTATTTTAAGATAATATCTTACGCTATTAAAGAAAAAACTTCTGGCTCGCTGAAATATGTTCATTTGCTGAAAACCAACAAAACCACCAAAAGTTCTTGTATTTGAAGATAAAATCTTTTTGCTTTGAAGAAGAAAGATCCAGCTGACTGAAATAAGTTCATTGGATGAAAACCAACAAAAATTGACAAGAACCACGAAAAGTTCTTGTATTTTAAGATAAAATCTTACTCTATTCAGGAAAAAACTTCCAGCTCGCTGAAATATGTTCATTTGCTGAAAACCATCAAAACCACGAAAAGTTCTTGTATTTGAAGATAAAATCTTTTTTCTTTGAAGAAGAAAGATCCAGCTTACTGAAATAAGTTCATTAGATGAAAACCAACAAAAATTGACAAGAACCACGAAAAGTTCTTGTATTTTAAGATAAAATCTTACGCTATTAAAGAAAAAACTTCTTGCTCGCTGAAATCTGTTCATTTGCTGAAAACCAACAAAACCACGAAAAGTTCTTGTATTTGAAGATAAAATCTTTTTGCTTTGAAGAAGAAAGATCTAGCTGACTGAAATAAGCTCATTAGATGAAAACCAACAAAAATTGACAAGAACCACGAAAAGTTCTTGTATTTTAAGATAAAATCTTACTCTATTAAGGAAAAAACTTCCAGCTCGCTGAAATATGTTCATTTGCTGAAAACCATCAAAACCACGAAAAGTTCTTGTATTTGAAGATAAAATCTTTTTGCTTTGAAGAAGAAAGATATAGCTGACTGAAATAAGTTCATTAGATGAAAACCAACAAAATTTGACAAGAACCACGAAAACTTCTTGTATTTTAAGATAATATCTTACGCTATTAAAGAAAAAACTTCTGGCTCGCTGAAATATGTTCATTTGCTGAAAACCAACAAAACCACGAAAAGTTCTTGTATTTGAAGATAAAATCTTTTTGCTTTGAAGAAGAAAGATCCAGCTGACTGAAATAAGTTCATCAGACGAAAACCAACAAAAATTGACAAGAACCACGAAAAGTTCTTGTATTTTAAGATAAAATCTTACGCTATTAAAGAAAAAAGTCCCAGCTCGCTGAAATATGTTGATTTGCTGAAAACCAACAAAACCACGAAAAGTTCTTGTATTTGAAGATAAAATCTTTTTGCTTTGAAGAAGAAAGATCGAGCTGACTGAAATAAGTTCATTGGATGAAAACCAACAAAAATTGACAAGAACCACGAAAAGTTCTTGTATTTTAAGACAAAATCTCAGGCTATTAAAGAAAAAACTTCCAGCTCGCTGAAATCTGTTCATTTGCTGAAAACCATCACAACCACGAAAAGTTCTTGTATTTGAAGATAAAATCTTTTTGCTTTGAAGAAGAAAGATCTAGCTGATTGAAATAAGTTCATTAGATGAAAACCAACAAAAATTGACAAGAACCACGAAAAGTTCTTGTATTTTAAGATAAAATCTTACGCGAATAAGAAAAAACTCCCAGCTCGCTGAAATATGTTCATTTGCTGAAAACCAACAAAACCACGAAAAGTTCTTGTATTTGAAGATAAAATCTTTTTTCTTTGAAGAAGAAAGATCGAGCTGACTGAAATAAGTTCATTAGATGAAAACCAACAAAAATTGACAAGAAACACGAAAAGTTCTTGTATTTTAAGATAAAATCTTACTCTATTAAGGAAAAAACTTCCAGCTCGCTGAAATATGTTAATTTGCTGAAAACCAACAAAACCACGAAAAGTTCTTGTATTTGAAGATAAAATCTTTTTGCTTTGAAGAAGAAAGATCCAGCTGACTGAAATAAGTTCATTAGATGAAAACGAACAAAAATTGACAAGAACCACGAAAAGTTCTTGTATTTTAAGATAAAATCTTACTCTATTCAGGAAAAAACTTCCAGCTCGCTGAAATATGTTCATTTGCTGAAAACCATCAAAACCACGAAAAGTTCTTGTATTTGAAGATAAAATCTTATTGCTTTGAAGAAGAAATATCTAGCTGATTGAAATAAGTTCATCAGATGAAAACCAACAAAAATTGACAAGAACCACGAAAAGTTCTTGTATTTTAAGATAAAATCTTACGCGAATAAGAAAAAACTCCCAGCTCGCTGAAGTATGTTCATTTGCTGAAAACCAACAAAACCACGAAAAGTTCTTGTATTTGAAGATAAAATCTTTTTTCTTTGAAGAAGAAAGATCGAGCTGACTGAAATAAGTTCATTAGATGAAAACCAACAAAAATTGACAAGAAACACGAAAAGTTCTTGTATTTTAAGATAAAATCTTACTCTATTAAGGAAAAAACTTCCAGCTCGCTGAAATATGTTAATTTGCTGAAAACCAACAAAACCACGAAAAGTTCTTGTATTTGAAGATAAAATCTTTTTGCTTTGAAGAAGAAAGATCCAGCTGACTGAAATAAGTTCATCAGATGAAAACCAACAAAAATTGACAAGAACCACGAAAAGTTCTTGTATTTTAAGATATAATCTTAGGCTATTAAAGAAAAAACTTCCAGCTCGCTGAAATCTGTTCATTTGCTGAAAACCATCAAAACCACGAAAAGTTCTTGTATTTGAAGATAAAATCTTTTTGCTTTGAAGAAGAAAGATCTAGCTGACTGAAATAAGTTCATGAGATGAAAACCAACAAAAATTGACAAGAACCACGAAAAGTTCTTGTATTTTAAGATAAAATCTTACTCTATTAAGGAAAAAATTTCCAGCTCGCTGAAATATGTTCATTTGCTCAAATCCATCAAAACCACGAAAAGTTCTTGTATTTGAAGGTAAAATCTTTTTGCTTTGAAGAAGAAAGATCTAGCTGACTGAAATAAGTTCATTAGATGAAAACCAACAAAAATTGACAAGAACCACGAAAAATTCTTGTATTTTAAGATAATATCTTACGCTATTAAAGAAAAAACTTCTGGCTCGCTGAAATATGTTCATTTGCTGAAAACCAACAAAACCACGAAAAGTTCTTGTATTTGAAGATAAACTCTTTTTGCTTTGAAGAAGAAAGTTCCAGCTGACTGAAATACGTTCATTAGATGAAAACCAACAAAAATTGACAAGAACCACGAAAAGTTCTTGTATTTTAAGATAAAATCTTACTCTATTAAGGAAAAAACTTCCAGCTCGCTGAAATATGTTCATTTGATGAAAACCATCAAAACCACGAAAAGTTCTTGTATTTGAAGATAAAATCTTTTTGCTTTGAAGAAGAAAGATCTAGCTGACTGAAATAAGTTCATTAGATGAAAACCAACAAAAATTGACAAGAACCACGAAAAGTTCTTGTGTTTTAAGATAGAATCTTACTCTATTAAGGAAATAACTTCCAGCTCGCTGAAATCTGTTCATTTGCTGAAAACCATCAAAACCACGAAAAGTTCTTGTATTTGAAGATAAAATCTTTTTGCTTTGAAGAAGAAAGATCGAGCTGACTGAAATAAGTTCATTAGATGAAAACCAACAAAAATTGACAAGAACCACGAAAAGTTCTTGTATTTTAAGATAAAATCTTACTCTATTAAGGAAAAAACATCCAGCTCGCTGAAATATGTTCATTTGCTGAAAACCATCAAAACCACGAAAAGTTCTTGTATTTGAAGATAAAATCTTTTTGCTTTGAAGAAGAAAGATCTAGCTGACTGAAATAAGTTCATTCGATGAAAACCAACAAAAATTGACAAGAACCACGAAAAGTTCTTGTATTTTAAGATAGAATCTTACTCTATTAAGGAAATAACTTCCAGCTCGCTGAAATCTGTTCATTTGCTGAAAACCATCAAAACCACGAAAAGTTCTTGTATTTGAAGATAAAATCTTTTTGCTTTGAAGAAGAAAGATCTAGCTGACTGAAATAAGTTCATTAGATGAAAACCAACAAAAATTGACAAGAACCACGAAAAGTTCTTGTATTTTAAGATAAAATCTTACTCTATTCAGGAAAAAACTTCCAGCTCGCTGAAATATGTTCATTTGCTGAAAACCAACAAAACCACGAAAAGTTCTTGTATTTGAAGATAAAATCTTTTTGCTTTGAAGAAGAAAGATCTAGCTGACTGAAATAAGTTCATTAGATGAAAACCAACAAAAATTGACAAGAACCACGAAAAGTTCTTGTATTTTAAGATAAAATCTTACTCTGTTAAGGAAAAAACTTCGAGCTCGCTGAAATCTGTTCATTTGCTGAAAACCAACAAAACCACGAAAAGTTCTTGTATTTGAAGATAAAATCTGTTTGCTTTGACGAAGAAAGATCTAGCTGACTGAAATAAGTTCATTAGATGAAAACCAACAAAAATTGACAAGAACCACGAAAAGTTCTTGTATTTTAAGATAAAATCTTATGCTATGAAAGAAAAAACTCCCAGCTCGCTGAAATATGTTGATTTGCTGAAAACCAACAAAACCACGAAAAGTTCTTGTATTTGAAGATAAAATCATTTTGCTTTGAAGAAGAAAGATCCAGCTGACTGAAATAAGTTCATTAGATTTAAACCAACAAAAATTGACAAGAACCACGAAAACTTCTTGTATTTTAAGATAATATCCTACGCTATTAAAGAAAAAACTTCTGGCTCGCTGAAATATGTTCATTTGCTGAAAACCAACAAAACCACGAAAAGTTCTTGTATTTGAAGATAAAATCTTTTTGCTTTGAAGAAGAAAGATCCAGCTGACTGAAATAAGTTCATTCGATGAAAACCAACAAAAATTGACAAGAACCACGAAAAGTTCTTGTATTTTAAGATAAAATCTTACTCTATTCAGGAAAAAACTTCCAGCTCGCTGAAATATGTTCATTTGCTGAAAACCATCAAAACCACGAAAAGTTCTTGTATTTGAAGATAAAATCTTTTTGCTTTGAAGAAGAAAGATCCAGCTGACTGAAATAAGTTCATTCGATGAAAACCAACAAAATTTGACAAGAACCTCGAAAACTTCTTGTATTTTAAGATAATATCTTACGCTATTAAAGAAAAAACATCTGGCTCGCTGAAATATGTTCATTTGCTGAAAACCAACAAAACCACGAAAAGTTCTTGTATTTGAAGATAAAATCTTTTTGCTTTGAAGAAGAAAGATCCAGCTGACTGAAATAAGTTCATTAGATGAAAACCAACAAAAATTGACAAGAACCACGAAAAGTTCTTTTATTTGAAGATAAAATCTTACTCTATTAAGGAAACAACTTCCAGCTCGCTGAAATATGTTCATTTGCTGAAAACCATCAAAACCACGAAAAGTTCTTGTATTTGAAGATAAAATCTTTTTGCTTTGAAGAAGAAAGATCTAGCTGACTGAAATAAGTTCATTAGATGAAAACCAACAAAAATTGACAAGAACCACGAAAAGTTCTTGTATTTGAAGATAAAATCTTACTCTATTAAGGAAAAAACTTCCAGCTCGCTGAAATATGTTCATTTGCTGAAAACCATCAAAACCACGAAAAGTTCTTGTATTTGAAGATAAAATCTTTTTGCTTTGAAGAAGAAAGATCTAGCTGACTGAAATAAGTTCATGAGATGAAAACCAACAAAAATTGACAAGAACCACGAAAGGTTCCTGTATTTTAAGACAAAATCTTAGGCTATTAAAGAAAAAACTTCCAGCTCGCTGAAATCTGTTCATTTGCTGAAAACCATCAAAACCACGAAAAGTTCTTGTATTTGAAGATAAAATCTTTTTGCTTTGAAGAAGAAAGATCTAGCTGACTGAAATAAGCTCATTGGATGAAAACCAACAAAAATTGACAAGAACCACGAAAAGTTCTTGTATTTTAAGATAAAATCTTACTCTATTCAGGAAAAAACTTCCAGCTCGCTGAAATATGTTCATTTGCTGAAAACCATCAAAACCACGAAAAGTTCTTGTATTTGAAGATAAAATCTTTTTGCTTTGAAGAAGAAAGATCTAGCTGACTGAAATAAGTTCATCAGATGAAAACCAACAAAAATTGACAAGAACCACGAAAAGTTCTTGTATTTTAAGATATAATCTTAGGCTATTAAAGAAAAAACTTCCAGCTCGCTGAAATCTGTTCATTTGCTGAAAACCATCAAAACCACGAAAAGTTCTTGTATTTGAAGATAAAATCTTTTTGCTTTGAAGAAGAAAGATCTAGCTGACTGAAATAAGTTCATGAGATGAAAACCAACAAAAATTGACAAGAACCACGAAAAGTTCTTGTATTTTAAGATAAAATCTTACTCTATTAAGGAAAAAATTTCCAGCTCGCTGAAATATGTTCATTTGCTCAAAACCATCAAAACCACGAAAAGTTCTTGTATTTGAAGGTAAAATCTTTTTGCTTTGAAGAAGAAAGATCTAGCTGACTGAAATAAGTTCATTAGATGAAAACCAACAAAAATTGACAAGAACCACGAAAAATTCTTGTATTTTAAGATAATATCTTACGCTATTAAAGAAAAAACTTCTGGCTCGCTGAAATATGTTCATTTGCTGAAAACCAACAAAACCACGAAAAGTTCTTGTATTTGAAGATAAACTCTTTTTGCTTTGAAGAAGAAAGTTCCAGCTGACTGAAATACGTTCATTAGATGAAAACCAACAAAAATTGACAAGAACCACGAAAAGTTCTTGTATTTTAAGATAAAATCTTACTCTATTAAGGAAAAAACTTCCAGCTCGCTGAAATATGTTCATTTGATGAAAACCATCAAAACCACGAAAAGTTCTTGTATTTGAAGATAAAATCTTTTTGCTTTGAAGAAGAAAGATCCAGCTGACTGAAATAAGTTCATTAGATGAAAACCAACAAAAATTGACAAGAACCACGAAAAGTTCTTGTGTTTTAAGATAGAATCTTACTCTATTAAGGAAATAACTTCCAGCTCGCTGAAATCTGTTCATTTGCTGAAAACCATCAAAACCACGAAAAGTTCTTGTATTTGAAGATAAAATCTTTTTGCTTTGAAGAAGAAAGATCGAGCTGACTGAAATAAGTTCATTAGATGAAAACCAACAAAAATTGACAAGAACCACGAAAAGTTCTTGTATTTTAAGATAAAATCTTACTCTATTAAGGAAAAAACATCCAGCTCGCTGAAATATGTTCATTTGCTGAAAACCATCAAAACCACGAAAAGTTCTTGTATTTGAAGATAAAATCTTTTTGCTTTGAAGAAGAAAGATCTAGCTGACTGAAATAAGTTCATTCGATGAAAACCAACAAAAATTGACAAGAACCACGAAAAGTTCTTGTATTTTAAGATAGAATCTTACTCTATTAAGGAAATAACTTCCAGCTCGCTGAAATCTGTTCATTTGCTGAAAACCATCAAAACCACGAAAAGTTCTTGTATTTGAAGATAAAATCTTTTTGCTTTGAAGAAGAAAGATCTAGCTGACTGAAATAAGTTCATTAGATGAAAACCAACAAAAATTGACAAGAACCACGAAAAGTTCTTGTATTTTAAGATAAAATCTTACTCTATTCAGGAAAAAACTTCCAGCTCGCTGAAATATGTTCATTTGCTGAAAACCAACAAAACCACGAAAAGTTCTTGTATTTGAAGATAAAATCTTTTTGCTTTGAAGAAGAAAGATCTAGCTGACTGAAATAAGTTCATTAGATGAAAACCAACAAAAATTGACAAGAACCACGAAAAGTTCTTGTATTTTAAGATAAAATCTTACTCTGTTAAGGAAAAAACTTCGAGCTCGCTGAAATCTGTTCATTTGCTGAAAACCAACAAAACCACGAAAAGTTCTTGTATTTGAAGATAAAATCTGTTTGCTTTGACGAAGAAAGATCTAGCTGACTGAAATAAGTTCATTAGATGAAAACCAACAAAAATTGACAAGAACCACGAAAAGTTCTTGTATTTTAAGATAAAGTCTTATGCTATGAAAGAAAAAACTCCCAGCTCGCTGAAATATGTTGATTTGCTGAAAACCAACAAAACCACGAAAAGTTCTTGTATTTGAAGATAAAATCATTTTGCTTTGAAGAAGAAAGATCCAGCTGACTGAAATAAGTTCATTAGATTTAAACCAACAAAAATTGACAAGAACCACGAAAACTTCTTGTATTTTAAGATAATATCCTACGCTATTAAAGAAAAAACTTCTGGCTCGCTGAAATATGTTCATTTGCTGAAAACCAACAAAACCACGAAAAGTTCTTGTATTTGAAGATAAAATCTTTTTGCTTTGAAGAAGAAAGATCCAGCTGACTGAAATAAGTTCATTAGATGAAAACCAACAAAAATTGACAAGAACCACGAAAAGTTCTTGTATTTTAAGATAAAATCTTACTCTATTCAGGAAAAAACTTCCAGCTCGCTGAAATATGTTCATTTGCTGAAAACCATCAAAACCACGAAAAGTTCTTGTATTTGAAGATAAAATCTTTTTGCTTTGAAGAAGAAAGATCCAGCTGACTGAAATAAGTTCATTCGATGAAAACCAACAAAATTTGACAAGAACCTCGAAAACTTCTTGTATTTTAAGATAATATCTTACGCTATTAAAGAAAAAACATCTGGCTCGCTGAAATATGTTCATTTGCTGAAAACCAACAAAACCACGAAAAGTTCTTGTATTTGAAGATAAAATCTTTTTGCTTTGAAGAAGAAAGATCCAGCTGACTGAAATAAGTTCATTAGATGAAAACCAACAAAAATTGACAAGAACCACGAAAAGTTCTTTTATTTGAAGATAAAATCTTACTCTATTAAGGAAACAACTTCCAGCTCGCTGAAATATGTTCATTTGCTGAAAACCATCAAAACCACGAAAAGTTCTTGTATTTGAAGATAAAATCTTTTTGCTTTGAAGAAGAAAGATCTAGCTGACTGAAATAAGTTCATTAGATGAAAACCAACAAAAATTGACAAGAACCACGAAAAGTTCTTGTATTTGAAGATAAAATCTTACTCTATTAAGGAAAAAACTTCCAGCTCGCTGAAATATGTTCATTTGCTGAAAACCATCAAAACCACGAAAAGTTCTTGTATTTGAAGATAAAATCTTTTTGCTTTGAAGAAGAAAGATCTAGCTGACTGAAATAAGTTCATGAGATGAAAACCAACAAAAATTGACAAGAACCACGAAAGGTTCTTGTATTTTAAGACAAAATCTTAGGCTATTAAAGAAAAAACTTCCAGCTCGCTGAAATCTGTTCATTTGCTGAAAACCATCAAAACCACGAAAAGTTCTTGTATTTGAAGATAAAATCTTTTTGCTTTGAAGAAGAAAGATCTAGCTGACTGAAATAAGCTCATTGGATGAAAACCAACAAAAATTGACAAGAACCACGAAAAGTTCTTGTATTTTAAGATAAAATCTTACTCTATTCAGGAAAAAACTTCCAGCTCGCTGAAATATGTTCATTTGCTGAAAACCATCAAAACCACGAAAAGTTCTTGTATTTGAAGATAAAATCTTTTTGCTTTGAAGAAGAAAGATCGAGCTGATTGAAATAAGTTCATCAGATGAAAACCAACAAAAATTGACAAGAACCACGAAAAGTTCTTGTATTTTAAGATAAAATCTTACGCTAATAAGAAAAAACTCCCAGCTCGCTGAAATATGTTCATTTGCTGAAAACCAACAAAACCACGAAAAGTTCTTGTATTTGAAGATAAAATCTTTTTTCTTTGAAGAAGAAAGATCCAGCTGACTGAAATAAGTTCATTAGATGAAAACCAACAAAAATTGACAAGAAACACGAAAAGTTCTTGTATTTTAAGATAAAATCTTACTCTATTAAGGAAAAAACTTCCAGCTCGCTGAAATATGTTCATTTGCTGAAAACCATCAAAACCACGAAAAGTTCTTGTATTTGAAGATAAAATCTTTTTGCTTTGAAGAAGAAAGATCGAGCTGACTGAAATAAGTTCATTAGATGAAAACCAACAAAAATTGACAAGAACCACGAAAAGTTCTTGTATTTTAAGATAAAATCTTACGCTAATAAGAAAAAACTCCCAGCTCGCTGAAATATGTTCATTTGCTGAAAACCAACAAAACCACGAAAAGTTCTTGTATTTGAAGATAAAATCTTTTTTCTTTGAAGAAGAAAGATCTAGCTGACTGAAATAAGTTCATTAGATGAAAACCAACAAAACTAGACAAGAAACACGAAAAGTTCTTGTATTTTAAGATAAAATTTTACTCTATTAAGGAAAAAACTTCCAGCTCGCTGAAATCTGTTCATTTGCTGAAAACCAACAAAACCACGAAAAGTTCTTGTGTTTGAAGATAAAATCTTTTTGCTTTGAAGAAGAAAGAGCCAGCTGACTGAAATAAGTTCATTAGATGAAAACCAACAAAATTTGACAAGAACCACGAAAACTTCTTGTATTTTAAGATAATATCTTACGCTATTAAAGAAAAAACTTCTGGCTCGCTGAAATATGTTCATTTGCTGAAAACCAACAAAACCACCAAAAGTTCTTGTATTTGAAGATAAAATCTTTTTGCTTTGAAGAAGAAAGATCCAGCTGACTGAAATAAGTTCATTAGATGAAAACCAACAAAAATTGACAAGAACCACGAAAAGTTCTTGTATTTTTAGATAAAATCTTCCTCTATTCAGGAAAAAACTTCCAGCTCGCTGAAATATGTTCATTTGCTGAAAACCATCAAAACCACGAAAAGTTCTTGTATTTGAAGATAAAATCTTTTTGCTTTGAAGAAGAAAGATCAAGCTGACTGAAATAAGTTCATGAGATGAAAACCAACAAAAATTGACAAGAACCACGAAAAGTTCTTGTATTTTAAGATAAAATCTTACGCTATTAAAGAAAAAACTTCTTGCTCGCTGAAATCTGTTCATTTGCTGAAAACCAACAAAACCACGAAAAGTTCTTGTATTTGAAGATAAAATCTTTTTGCTTTGAAGAAGAAAGATCTAGCTGACTGAAATAAGCTCATTAGATGAAAACCAACAAAAATTGACAAGAACCACGAAAAGTTCTTGTATTTTAAGATAAAATCTTACGCTATTAAAGAAAAAACTCCCAGCTCGCTGAAATATGTTGATTTGCTGAAAACCAACAAAACCACGAAAAGTTCTTGTATTTGAAGATAAAATCTTTTTGCTTTGAAGAAGAAAGATCTAGCTGACTGAAATAAGTTCATTAGATTTAAACCAACAAAAATTGACAAGAACCACGAAAACTTCTTGCATTTTAAGATAATATCCTACGGTATTAAAGAAAAAACTTCTGGCTCGCTGAAATATGTTCATTTGCTGAAAACCAACAAAACCACGAAAAGTTCTTGTATTTGAAGATAAAATCTTTTTGCTTTGAAGAAGAAAGATCTAGCTGACTGAAATAAGTTCATTAGATGAAAACCAACAAAAATTGACAAGAACCACGAAAAGTTCTTGTATTTTAAGATAAAATCTTACGCTAATAAGAAAAAACTCCCAGCTCGCTGAAATATGTTCATTTGCTGAAAACCAACAAAACCACGAAAAGTTCTTGTATTTGAAGATAAAATCTTTTTTCTTTGAAGAAGAAAGATCTAGCTGACTGAAATAAGTTCATTAGATGAAAACCAACAGAAATTGACAAGAACCACGAAAAGTTCTTGTATTTTAAGATAAAATCTTACTCTATTAAGGAAAAAACTTCCAGCTCGCTGAAATATGTTCATTTGCTGAAAACCAACAAAACCACGAAAAGTTCTTGTATTTGAAGATAAAATCTTTTTTCTTTGAAGAAGAAAGATCTAGCTGACTGAAATAAGTTCATTAGATGAAAACCAACAAAAATTGACAAGAAACACGAAAACTTCTTGTATTTTAAGATAATATCTTACGCTATTAAAGAAAAAACTTCTGGCTCGCTGAAATATGTTCATTTGCTGAAAACCAACAAAACCACCAAAAGTTCTTGTATTTGAAGATAAAATCTTTTTGCTTTGAAGAAGAAAGATCCAGCTGACTGAAATAAGTTCATTGGATGAAAACCAACAAAAATTGACAAGAACCACGAAAAGTTCTTGTATTTTAAGATAAAATCTTACTCTATTCAGGAAAAAACTTCCAGCTCGCTGAAATATGTTCATTTGCTGAAAACCATCAAAACCACGAAAAGTTCTTGTATTTGAAGATAAAATCTTTTTTCTTTGAAGAAGAAAGATCCAGCTTACTGAAATAAGTTCATTAGATGAAAACCAACAAAAATTGACAAGAACCACGAAAAGTTCTTGTATTTTAAGATAAAATCTTACGCTATTAAAGAAAAAACTTCTTGCTCGCTGAAATCTGTTCATTTGCTGAAAACCAACAAAACCACGAAAAGTTCTTGTATTTGAAGATAAAATCTTTTTGCTTTGAAGAAGAAAGATCCAGCTGACTGAAATAAGTTCATTAGATGAAAACCAACAAAAATTGACAAGAACCACGAAAAGTTCTTGTATTTTAAGATAAAATCTTACTCTATTCAGGAAAAAACTTCCAGCTCGCTGAAATATGTTCATTTGCTGAAAACCATCAAAACCACGAAAAGTTCTTGTATTTGAAGATAAAATCTTTTTGCTTTGAAGAAGAAAGATCCAGCTGACTGAAATAAGTTCATTCGATGAAAACCAACAAAATTTGACAAGAACCTCGAAAACTTCTTGTATTTTAAGATAATATCTTACGCTATTAAAGAAAAAACATCTGGCTCGCTGAAATATGTTCATTTGCTGAAAACCAACAAAACCACGAAAAGTTCTTGTATTTGAAGATAAAATCTTTTTGCTTTGAAGAAGAAAGATCCAGCTGACTGAAATAAGTTCATTAGATGAAAACCAACAAAAATTGACAAGAACCACGAAAAGTTCTTTTATTTGAAGATAAAATCTTACTCTATTAAGGAAACAACTTCCAGCTCGCTGAAATATGTTCATTTGCTGAAAACCATCAAAACCACGAAAAGTTCTTGTATTTGAAGATAAAATCTTTTTGCTTTGAAGAAGAAAGATCTAGCTGACTGAAATAAGTTCATTAGATGAAAACCAACAAAAATTGACAAGAACCACGAAAAGTTCTTGTATTTGAAGATAAAATCTTACTCTATTAAGGAAAAAACTTCCAGCTCGCTGAAATATGTTCATTTGCTGAAAACCATCAAAACCACGAAAAGTTCTTGTATTTGAAGATAAAATCTTTTTGCTTTGAAGAAGAAAGATCTAGCTGACTGAAATAAGTTCATGAGATGAAAACCAACAAAAATTGACAAGAACCACGAAAGGTTCTTGTATTTTAAGACAAAATCTTAGGCTATTAAAGAAAAAACTTCCAGCTCGCTGAAATCTGTTCATTTGCTGAAAACCATCAAAACCACGAAAAGTTCTTGTATTTGAAGATAAAATCTTTTTGCTTTGAAGAAGAAAGATCTAGCTGACTGAAATAAGCTCATTGGATCAAAACCAACAAAAATTGACAAGAACCACGAAAAGTTCTTGTATTTTAAGATAAAATCTTACTCTATTCAGGAAAAAACTTCCAGCTCGCTGAAATATGTTCATTTGCTGAAAACCATCAAAACCACGAAAAGTTCTTGTATTTGAAGATAAAATCTTTTTGCTTTGAAGAAGAAAGATCGAGCTGATTGAAATAAGTTCATCAGATGAAAACCAACAAAAATTGACAAGAACCACGAAAAGTTCTTGTATTTTAAGATAAAATCTTACGCTAATAAGAAAAAACTCCCAGCTCGCTGAAATATGTTCATTTGCTGAAAACCAACAAAACCACGAAAAGTTCTTGTATTTGAAGATAAAATCTTTTTTCTTTGAAGAAGAAAGATCCAGCTGACTGAAATAAGTTCATTAGATGAAAACCAACAAAAATTGACAAGAAACACGAAAAGTTCTTGTATTTTAAGATAAAATCTTACTCTATTAAGGAAAAAACTTCCAGCTCGCTGAAATATGTTCATTTGCTGAAAACCATCAAAACCACGAAAAGTTCTTGTATTTGAAGATAAAATCTTTTTGCTTTGAAGAAGAAAGATCGAGCTGACTGAAATAAGTTCATTAGATGAAAACCAACAAAAATTGACAAGAACCACGAAAAGTTCTTGTATTTTAAGATAAAATCTTACGCTAATAAGAAAAAACTCCCAGCTCGCTGAAATATGTTCATTTGCTGAAAACCAACAAAACCACGAAAAGTTCTTGTATTTGAAGATAAAATCTTTTTTCTTTGAAGAAGAAAGATCTAGCTGACTGAAATAAGTTCATTAGATGAAAACCAACAAAACTAGACAAGAAACACGAAAAGTTCTTGTATTTTAAGATAAAATTTTACTCTATTAAGGAAAAAACTTCCAGCTCGCTGAAATCTGTTCATTTGCTGAAAACCAACAAAACCACGAAAAGTTCTTGTGTTTGAAGATAAAATCTTTTTGCTTTGAAGAAGAAAGAGCCAGCTGACTGAAATAAGTTCATTAGATGAAAACCAACAAAATTTGACAAGAACCACGAAAACTTCTTGTATTTTAAGATAATATCTTACGCTATTAAAGAAAAAACTTCTGGCTCGCTGAAATATGTTCATTTGCTGAAAACCAACAAAACCACCAAAAGTTCTTGTATTTGAAGATAAAATCTTTTTGCTTTGAAGAAGAAAGATCTAGCTGACTGAAATAAGTTCATTAGATGAAAACCAACAAAAATTGACAAGAACCACGAAAAGTTCTTGTATTTTTAGATAAAATCTTCCTCTATTCAGGAAAAAACTTCCAGCTCGCTGAAATATGTTCATTTGCTGAAAACCATCAAAACCACGAAAAGTTCTTGTATTTGAAGATAAAATCTTTTTGCTTTGAAGAAGAAAGATCAAGCTGACTGAAATAAGTTCATGAGATGAAAACCAACAAAAATTGACAAGAACCACGAAAAGTTCTTGTATTTTAAGATAAAATCTTACGCTATTAAAGAAAAAACTTCTTGCTCGCTGAAATCTGTTCATTTGCTGAAAACCAACAAAACCACGAAAAGTTCTTGTATTTGAAGATAAAATCTTTTTGCTTTGAAGAAGAAAGATCTAGCTGACTGAAATAAGCTCATTAGATGAAAACCAACAAAAATTGACAAGAACCACGAAAAGTTCTTGTATTTTAAGATAAAATCTTACGCTATTAAAGAAAAAACTCCCAGCTCGCTGAAATATGTTGATTTGCTGAAAACCAACAAAACCACGAAAAGTTCTTGTATTTGAAGATAAAATCTTTTTGCTTTGAAGAAGAAAGATCTAGCTGACTGAAATAAGTTCATTAGATTTAAACCAACAAAAATTGACAAGAACCACGAAAACTTCTTGCATTTTAAGATAATATCCTACGGTATTAAAGAAAAAACTTCTGGCTCGCTGAAATATGTTCATTTGCTGAAAACCAACAAAACCACGAAAAGTTCTTGTATTTGAAGATAAAATCTTTTTGCTTTGAAGAAGAAAGATCTAGCTGACTGAAATAAGTTCATTAGATGAAAACCAACAAAAATTGACAAGAACCACGAAAAGTTCTTGTATTTTAAGATAAAATCTTACGCTAATAAGAAAAAACTCCCAGCTCGCTGAAATATGTTCATTTGCTGAAAACCAACAAAACCACGAAAAGTTCTTGTATTTGAAGATAAAATCTTTTTTCTTTGAAGAAGAAAGATCTAGCTGACTGAAATAAGTTCATTAGATGAAAACCAACAGAAATTGACAAGAACCACGAAAAGTACTTGTATTTTAAGATAAAATCTTACTCTATTAAGGAAAAAACTTCCAGCTCGCTGAAATATGTTCATTTGCTGAAAACCAACAAAACCACGAAAAGTTCTTGTATTTGAAGATAAAATCTTTTTTCTTTGAAGAAGAAAGATCTAGCTGACTGAAATAAGTTCATTAGATGAAAACCAACAAAAATTGACAAGAAACACGAAAACTTCTTGTATTTTAAGATAATATCTTACGCTATTAAAGAAAAAACTTCTGGCTCGCTGAAATATGTTCATTTGCTGAAAACCAACAAAACCACCAAAAGTTCTTGTATTTGAAGATAAAATCTTTTTGCTTTGAAGAAGAAAGATCCAGCTGACTGAAATAAGTTCATTGGATGAAAACCAACAAAAATTGACAAGAACCACGAAAAGTTCTTGTATTTTAAGATAAAATCTTACTCTATTCAGGAAAAAACTTCCAGCTCGCTGAAATATGTTCATTTGCTGAAAACCATCAAAACCACGAAAAGTTCTTGTATTTGAAGATAAAATCTTTTTTCTTTGAAGAAGAAAGATCCAGCTTACTGAAATAAGTTCATTAGATGAAAACCAACAAAAATTGACAAGAACCACGAAAAGTTCTTGTATTTTAAGATAAAATCTTACGCTATTAAAGAAAAAACTTCTTGCTCGCTGAAATCTGTTCATTTGCTGAAAACCAACAAAACCACGAAAAGTTCTTGTATTTGAAGATAAAATCTTTTTGCTTTGAAGAAGAAAGATCTAGCTGACTGAAATAAGCTCATTAGATGAAAACCAACAAAAATTGACAAGAACCACGAAAAGTTCTTGTATTTTAAGATAAAATCTTACTCTATTAAGGAAAAAACTTCCAGCTCGCTGAAATATGTTCATTTGCTGAAAACCATCAAAACCACGAAAAGTTCTTGTATTTGAAGATAAAATCTTTTTGCTTTGAAGAAGAAAGATATAGCTGACTGAAATAAGTTCATTAGATGAAAACCAACAAAATTTGACAAGAACCACGAAAACTTCTTGTATTTTAAGATAATATCTTACGCTATTAAAGAAAAAACTTCTGGCTCGCTGAAATATGTTCATTTGCTGAAAACCAACAAAACCACGAAAAGTTCTTGTATTTGAAGATAAAATCTTTTTGCTTTGAAGAAGAAAGATCCAGCTGACTGAAATAAGTTCATCAGACGAAAACCAACAAAAATTGACAAGAACCACGAAAAGTTCTTGTATTTTAAGATAAAATCTTACGCTATTAAAGAAAAAAGTCCCAGCTCGCTGAAATATGTTGATTTGCTGAAAACCAACAAAACCACGAAAAGTTCTTGTATTTGAAGATAAAATCTTTTTGCTTTGAAGAAGAAAGATCGAGCTGACTGAAATAAGTTCATTGGATGAAAACCAACAAAAATTGACAAGAACCACGAAAAGTTCTTGTATTTTAAGACAAAATCTCAGGCTATTAAAGAAAAAACTTCCAGCTCGCTGAAATCTGTTCATTTGCTGAAAACCATCACAACCACGAAAAGTTCTTGTATTTGAAGATAAAATCTTTTTGCTTTGAAGAAGAAAGATCTAGCTGATTGAAATAAGTTCATTAGATGAAAACCAACAAAAATTGACAAGAACCACGAAAAGTTCTTGTATTTTAAGATAAAATCTTACGCGAATAAGAAAAAACTCCCAGCTCGCTGAAATATGTTCATTTGCTGAAAACCAACAAAACCACGAAAAGTTCTTGTATTTGAAGATAAAATCTTTTTTCTTTGAAGAAGAAAGATCGAGCTGACTGAAATAAGTTCATTAGATGAAAACCAACAAAAATTGACAAGAAACACGAAAAGTTCTTGTATTTTAAGATAAAATCTTACTCTATTAAGGAAAAAACTTCCAGCTCGCTGAAATATGTTAATTTGCTGAAAACCAACAAAACCACGAAAAGTTCTTGTATTTGAAGATAAAATCTTTTTGCTTTGAAGAAGAAAGATCCAGCTGACTGAAATAAGTTCATTAGATGAAAACGAACAAAAATTGACAAGAACCACGAAAAGTTCTTGTATTTTAAGATAAAATCTTACTCTATTCAGGAAAAAACTTCCAGCTCGCTGAAATATGTTCATTTGCTGAAAACCATCAAAACCACGAAAAGTTCTTGTATTTGAAGATAAAATCTTATTGCTTTGAAGAAGAAATATCTAGCTGATTGAAATAAGTTCATCAGATGAAAACCAACAAAAATTGACAAGAACCACGAAAAGTTCTTGTATTTTAAGATAAAATCTTACGCGAATAAGAAAAAACTCCCAGCTCGCTGAAGTATGTTCATTTGCTGAAAACCAACAAAACCACGAAAAGTTCTTGTATTTGAAGATAAAATCTTTTTTCTTTGAAGAAGAAAGATCGAGCTGACTGAAATAAGTTCATTAGATGAAAACCAACAAAAATTGACAAGAAACACGAAAAGTTCTTGTATTTTAAGATAAAATCTTACTCTATTAAGGAAAAAACTTCCAGCTCGCTGAAATATGTTAATTTGCTGAAAACCAACAAAACCACGAAAAGTTCTTGTATTTGAAGATAAAATCTTTTTGCTTTGAAGAAGAAAGATCCAGCTGACTGAAATAAGTTCATTAGATGAAAACCAACAAAAATTGACAAGAACCACGAAAAGTTCTTGTATTTTAAGATAAAATCTTACTCTATTCAGGAAAAAACTTCCAGCTCGCTGAAATATGTTCATTTGCTGAAAACCATCAAAACCACGAAAAGTTCTTGTATTTGAAGATAAAATCTTTTTGCTTTGAAGAAAGATCTAGCTGACTGAAATAAGTTCATTCGATGAAAACCAACAAAAATTGACAAGAACCACGAAAAGTTCTTGTATTTTAAGATAGAATCTTACTCTATTAAGGAAATAACGTCCAGCTCGCTGAAATCTGTTCATTTGCTGAAAACCATCAAAACCACGAAAAGTTCTTGTATTTGAAGATAAAATCTTTTTGCTTTGAAGAAGAAAGATCTAGCTGACTGAAACAAGCTCATTAGATGAAAACCAACAAAAATTGACAAGAACCACGAAAAGTTCTTGTATTTTAAGATAAAGTCTTACTCTATTCAGGAAAAAACTTCCAGCACGCTGAAATATGTTCATTTGCTGAAAACCATCAAAACCACGAAAAGTTCTTGTATTTGAAGATAAAATCTTTTTGCTTTGAAGAAGAAAGATCTAGCTGATTGAAATAAGTTCATTAGATGAAAACCAACAAAAATTGACAAGAACCACGAAAAGTTCTTGTATTTTAAGATAAAATCTTACGCGAATAAGAAAAAACTCCCAGCTCGCTGAAATATGTTCATTTGCTGAAAACCAACAAAACCACGAAAAGTTCTTGTATTTGAAGATAAAATCTTTTTTCTTTGAAGAAGAAAGATCGAGCTGACTGAAATAAGTTCATTTGATGAAAACCAACAAAAATTGACAAGAACCACGAAAAGTTCTTGTATTTTAAGATAAAATCTTACTCTATTAAGGAAAAAACTTCCAGCTCGCTGAAATATGTTAATTTGCTGAAAACCAACAAAACCACGAAAAGTTCTTGTATTTGAAGATAAAATCTTTTTGCTTTGAAGAAGAAAGATCCAGCTGACTGAAATAAGTTCATTAGATGAAAACCAACAAAAATTGACAAGAACCACGAAAAGTTCTTGTATTTTAAGATAAAATCTTACTCTATTAAGGAAAAAACTTTCAGCTCGCTGAAATATGTTCATTTGCTGAAAACCATCAAAACCACGAAAAGTTCTTGTATTTGAAGATAAAATCTTTTTGCTTTGAAGAAGAAAGATATAGCTGACTGAAATAAGTTCATGAGATGAAAACCAACAAAATTTGACAAGAACCACGAAAACTTCTTGTATTTTAAGATAATATCTTACGCTATTAAAGAAAAAAACTTCTGGCTCGCTGAAATATGTTCATTTGCTGAAAACCAACAAAACCACCAAAAGTTCTTGTATTTGAAGATAAAATCTTTTTGCTTTGAAGAAGAAAGATCCAGCTGACTGAAATAAGTTCATTAGATGAAAACCAACAAAAATTGACAAGAACCACGAAAAGTTCTTGTATTTTAAGATAGAATCTTACTCTATTAAGGAAATAACTTCCAGCTCGCTGAAATCTGTTCATTTACTGAAAACCATCAAAACCACGAAAAGTTCTTGTATTTGAAGATAAAATCTTTTTGCTTTGAAGAAGAAAGATCTAGCTGACTGAAATAAGTTCATTAGATGAAAACCAACAAAAATTGACAAGAACCACGAAAAGTTCTTGTATTTTAAGATAAAATCTTACTCTATTCAGGAAAAAACTTCCAGCTCGCTGAAATATGTTCATTTGCTGAAAACCATCAAAACCACGAAAAGTTCTTGTATTTGAAGATAAAATCTTTTTTCTTTGAAGAAGAAAGATATAGCTGACTGAAATAAGTTCATTAGATGTAAACCAACAAAATTTGACAAGAACCACGAAAACTTCTTGTATTTTAAGATAGAATCTTACTCTATTAAGGAAATAACGTCCAGCTCGCTGAAATCTGTTCATTTGCTGAAAATCATCAAAACCACGAAAAGTTCTTGTATTTGAAGATAAAATCTTTTTGCTTTGAAGAAGAAAGATCTAGCTGACTGAAATAAGTTCATTAGATGAAAACCAACAAAAATTGACAAGAACCACGAAAAGTTCTTGTATTTTAAGATAAAGTCTTACTCTATTCAGGAAAAAACTTCCAGCACGCTGAAATATGTTCATTTGCTGAAAACCATCAAAACGACGAAAAGTTCTTGTATTTGAAGATAAAATCTTTTTGCTTTGAAGAAGAAAGATCTAGCTGATTGAAATAAGTTCATTAGATGAAAACCAACAAAAATTGACAAGAACCACGAAAAGTTCTTGTATTTTAAGATAAAATCTTACGCGAATAAGAAAAAACTCCCAGCTCGCTGAAATATGTTCATTTGCTGAAAACCAACAAAACCACGAAAAGTTCTTGTATTTGAAGATAAAATCTTTTTTCTTTGAAGAAGAAAGATCGAGCTGACTGAAATAAGTTCATTAGATGAAAACCAACAAAAATTGACAAGAAACACGAAAAGTTCTTGTATTTTAAGATAAAATCTCACTCTATTAAGGAAAAAACTTCCAGCTCGCTGAAATATGTTAATTTGCTGAAAACCAACAAAACCACGAAAAGTTCTTGTATTTGAAGATAAAATCTTTTTGCTTTGAAGAAGAAAGATCCAGCTGACTGAAATAAGTTCATTAGATGAAAACCAACAAAAATTGACAAGAACCACGAAAAGTTCTTGTATTTTAAGATAAAATCTTACTCTATTAAGGAAATAACTTCCAGCTCGCTGAAATCTGTTCATTTACTGAAAACCATCAAAACCACGAAAAGTTCTTGTATTTGAAGATAAAATCTTTTTGCTTTGAAGAAGAAAGATCTAGCTGACTGAAATAAGTTCATTAGATGAAAACCAACAAAAATTGACAAGAACCACGAAAAGTTCTTGTATTTTAAGATAAAATCTTACTCTATTCAGGAAAAAACTTCCAGCTCGCTGAAATATGTTCATTTGCTGAAAACCATCAAAACCACGAAAAGTTCTTGTATTTGAAGATAAAATCTTTTTGCTTTGAAGAAGAAAGATCTAGCTTACTGAAATAAGTTCATTAGATGAAGACCAACAAAAATTGACAAGAACCACGAAAAGTTCTTGTATTTTAAGATAAAATCTTACTCTATTAAGGAAAAAACATCCAGCTCGCTGAAATATGTTCATTTGCTGAAAACCATCAAAACCACCAAAAGTTCTTGTATTTGAAGATAAAATCTTTTTGCTTTGAAGAAGAAAGATCTAGCTTACTGAAATAAGTTCATTCGATGAAAACCAACAAAAATTGACAAGAACCACGAAAAGTTCTTGTATTTTAAGATAAAATCTTACGCTATTAAAGAAAAAACTTCTTGCTCGCTGAAATCTGTTCATTTGCTGAAAACCAACAAAACCACGAAAAGTTCTTGTATTTGAAGATAAAATCTTTTTGCTTTGAAGAAGAAAGCTCTAGCTGACTGAAATAAGTTCATTAGATGAAAACCAACAAAAATTGACAAGAACCACGAAAAGTTCTTGTATTTTAAGATAAAATCTTACTCTATTAAGGAAAAAACTTCCAGCTCGCTGAAATATGTTCATTTGCTGAAAACCATCAAAACCACGAAAAGTTCTTGTATTTGAAGATAAAATCTTTTTGCTTTGAAGAAGAAAGATATGGCTGACTGAAATAAGTTCATCAGATGAAAACCAACAAAAATTGACATGATCCACGAAAACTTCTTTTATTTTAAGATAATATCTTACGCTATTAAAGAAAAAACTTCCAGCTCGCTGAAATATGTCCATTTGCTGAAAACCAACAAAACCACGAAAAGTTCTTGTATTTGAAGATAAATTCTTTTTGTTTGAAGAAGAAAGATCGAGCTGACTGAAATAAGTTCATCAGACGAAAACCAACAAAAATTGACAAGAACCACGAAAAGTTCTTGTATTTTAAGATAAAATCTTACGCTATTAAAGAAAAAAGTCCCAGCTCGCTCAAATATGTTGATTTGCTGAAAACCAACAAAACCACGAAAAGTTCTTGTATTTGAAGATAAAATCTTTTTGCTTTGAAGAAGAAAGATATGGCTGACTGAAATAAGTTCATTAGATGAAAACCAACAAAAATTGACATGAACCACGAAAACTTCTTGTATTTTAAGATAATATCTTACGCTATTAAAGAAAAAACTTCCAGCTCGCTGAAATATGTCCATTTGCTGAAAACCAACAAAACCACGAAAAGTTCTTGTATTTGAAGATAAAATCTTTTTGTTTGAAGAAGAAAGATCTAGCTGACTGAAATAAGTTCATCAGACGAAAACCAACAAAAATTGACAAGAACCACGAAAAGTTCTTGTATTTTAAGATAAAATCTTACGCTATTGAAGAAAAAAGTCCCAGCTCGCTCAAATATGTTGATTTGCTGAAAACCAACAAAACCACGAAAACTTCTTGTATTTTAAGATAATATCCTACGCTATTAAAGAAAAAACTTCTGGCTCGCTGAAATATGTTCATTTGCTGAAAACCAACAAAACCACGAAAAGTTCTTGTATTTGAAGATAAAATCTTTTTGCTTTGAAGAAGAAAGATTCAGCTGACTGAAATAAGTTCATTAGATGAAAACCAACAAAAAATTGACAAGAACCACGAAAAGTTCTTGTATTTTAAGATAAAATCTTACTCTATTAAGGAAAAAACTTCCAGCTCGCTGAAATATGTTCATTTGCTGAAAACCATCAAAACCACGAAAAGTTCTTGTATTTGAAGATAAAATATTTTTGTTTTGAAGAAGAAAGATATAGCTGACTGAAATAAGTTCATTAGATGAAAACCAACAAAAATTGACAAGAACCACGAAAACTTCTTGTATTTTAAGATAATATCTTACGCTATTAAAGAAAAAACTTCCAGCTCGCTGAAATATGTTCATTTGCTGAAATCCAACAAAACCACGAAAAGTTCTTGTATTTGAAGATAAAATCTTTTTGCTTTGAAGAAGAAAGATCCAGCTGACTGAAATAAGTTCATTAGATGAAAACCAACAAAAATTGACAAGAACCACGAAAAGTTCTTGTATTTTAAGACAAAATCTTAGGCTATTAAAGAAAAAACTTCCAGCTCGCTGAAATCTGTTCATTTGCTGAAAACCATCAAAACCACGAAAAGTTCTTGTATTTGAAGATAAAATCTTTTTTCTTTGAAGAAGAAAGATCTAGCTGACTGAAATAAGTTCATTAGATGAAAACCAACAAAAATTGACAAGAAACACGAAAAGTTCTTGTATTTTAAGATAAAATCTTACTCGATGAAGGAAAAAACTTCCAGCTCGCTGAAATATGTTAATTTGCTGAAAACCAACAAAACCACGAAAAGTTCTTGTATTTGAAGATAAAATCTTTTTGCTTTGAAGAAGAAAGATCCAGCTGACTGAAATAAGTTCATTAGATGAAAACCAACAAAAATTGACAAGAACCACGAAAAGTTCTTGTATTTTAAGATAAAATCTTACTCTATTAAGGAAAAAACTTCCAGCTCGCTGAAATATGTTCATTTGCTGAAAAACATCAAAACCACGAAAAGTTCTTGTATTTGAAGATAAAATCTTTTTTCTTTGAAGAAGAAAGATCTAGCTGACTGAAATAAGTTCATTCGATGAAAACCAACAAAAATTGACAAGAAACACGAAAAGTTCTTGTATTTTAAGATAAAATCTTACGCTATTAAAGAAAAAACTTCCAGCTCGCTGAAATCTGTTCATTTGCTGAAAACCATCAAAACCACGAAAAGTTTTTGTATTTGAAGATAAAATCTTTTTGCTTTGAAGAAGAAAGATCTCGCTGACTGAAATAAGTTCATTAGATGAAAACCAACAAAAATTGACAAGAACCACGAAAAGTTCTTGTATTTTAAGATAAAATCTTACTCTATTCAGGAAAAACTTCCAGCTCGCTGAAATATGTTCATTTGCTGAAAACCATCAAAACCACGAAAAGTTCTTGTATTTGAAGATAAAATCTTTTTGCTTTGAAGAAGAAAGATCCAGCTGACTGAAATAAGTTCATTAGATGAAAACCAACAAAAATTGACAAGAAACACGAAAAGTTCTTGTATTTTAAGATAAAATCTTACTCTATTAAGGAAAAAACTTGCAGCTCGCTGAAATATGTTAATTTGCTGAAAACCAACAAAACCACGAAAAGTTCTTGTATTTGAAGATAAAATCTTTTTGCTTTGAAGAAGAAAGATCTAGCTGACTGAAATAAGTTCATTAGATGAAAACCAACAAAAATTGACAAGAACCACGAAAAGTTCTTGTATTTTAAGATAAAATCTTACTCTATTAAGGAAAAAACTTCCAGCTCGCTGAAATATGTTCATTTGCTGAAAACCATCAAAACCACGAAAAGTTCTTGTATTTGAAGATAAAATCTTTTTTCTTTGAAGAAGAAAGATCTAGCTGACTGAAATAAGTTCATTCGATGAAAACCAACAAAAATTGACAAGAAACACGAAAAGTTCTTGCATTTTAAGATAAAATCTTACTCTATTAAGGAAAAAACTTCCAGCTCGCTGAAATATGTTCATTTGCTGAAAACCATCAAAACCACGAAAAGTTCTTGTATTTGAAGATAAAATCTTTTTGCTTTGAAGAAGAAAGATCTAGCTGACTGAAATAAGTTCATTAGATGAAAACCAACAAAAATTGACAAGAACCACGAAAAGTTCTTGTATTTTAAGATAAAATCTTACGCTATTAAAGAAAAAACTTCCAGCTCGCTGCAATCTGTTCATTTGCTGAAAACCATCAAAACCACGAAAAGTTTTTGTATTTGAAGATAAAATCTTTTTGCTTTGAAGAAGAAAGATCTAGCTGACTGAAATAAGTTCATGAGATGAAAACCAACAAAAATTGACAAGAACCACGAAAAGTTCTTGTATTTTAAGATAAAATCTTACTCTATTAAGGAAAAAACTTCCAGCTCGCTGAAATATGTTCATTTGCTGAAAACCATCAAAACCACGAAAAGTTCTTGTATTTGAAGATAAAATCTTTTTGCTTTGAAGAAGAAAGTTCTAGCTGACTGAAATAAGTTCATTGGATGAAAACCAACAAAAATTGACAAGAACCACGAAAAGTTCTTGTATTTTAAGATAAAATCTTACTCTATTAAGGAAAAAACTTCCAGCTCGCTGAAATATGTTCATTTGCTGAAAACCAACCAAACCACGAAAAGTTCTTGTATTTGAAGATAAAATCTTTTTGCTTTGAAGAAGAAAGATCTAGCTGACTGAAATAAGCTCATTCGATGAAAACCAACAAAATTTGTCAAGAACCACGAAAACTTCTTCTATTTTAAGATAATATCTTACGCTATTAAAGAAAAAACTTCTGGCTCGCTGAAATATGTTCATTTGCTGAAAACCAACAAAACCACGAAAAGTTCTTGTATTTGAAGATAAAATCTTTTTGCTTTGAAGAAGAAAGATCCAGCTGACTGAAATAAGTTCATTAGATGAAAACCAACAAAAATTGACAAGAACCACGAAAAGTTCTTGTATTTTAAGACAAAATCTTAGGCTATTAAAGAAAAAACTTCCAGCTCGCTGAAATCTGTTCATTTGCTGAAAACCATCAAAACCACGAAAAGTTCTTGTATTTGAAGATAAAATCTTTTTTCTTTGAAGAAGAAAGATCTAGCTGACTGAAATAAGTTCATGAGATGAAAACCAACAAAAATTGACAAGAAACACGAAAAGTTCTTGTATTTTAAGATAAAATCTTACTCGATGAAGGAAAAAACCTCCAGCTCGCTGAAATATGTTCATTTGCTGAAAAACATCAAAACCACGAAAAGTTCTTGTATTTGAAGATAAAATCTTTTTTCTTTGAAGAAGAAAGATCTAGCTGACTGAAATAAGTTCATTCGATGAAAACCAACAAAAATTGACAAGAACCACGAAAAGTTCTTGTATTTTAAGATAAAATCTTACTCTATTAAGGAAAAAACTTCCAGCTCGCTGAAATATGTTCATTTGCTGAAAACCATCAAAACCACGAAAAGTTCTTGTATTTGAAGATAAAATCTTTTTGCTTTGAAGAAGAAAGATCTAGCTGACTGAAATAAGTTCATTGGATGAAAACCAACAAAAATTGACAAGAGCCACGAAAAGTTCTTGTATTTTAAGATAAAATCTTACGCTATTAAAGAAAAAACTTCCAGCTCGCTGAAATCTGTTCATTTGCTGAAAACCATCAAAACCACGAAAAGTTTTTGTATTTGAAGATAAAATCTTTTTGCTTTGAAGAAGAAAGATCTCGCTGACTGAAATAAGTTCATTAGATGAAAACCAACAAAAATTGACAAGAACCACGAAAAGTTCTTGTATTTTAAGATAAAATCTTACTCTATTAAGGAAAAACTTCCAGCTCGCTGAAATATGTTCATTTGCTGAAAACCATCAAAACCACGAAAAGTTCTTGTATTTGAAGATAAAATCTTTTTGCTTTGAAGAAGAAAGATCCAGCTGACTGAAATAAGTTCATTAGATGAAAACCAACAAAAATTGACAAGAAACACGAAAAGTTCTTGTATTTTAAGATAAAATCTTACTCTATTAAGGAAAAAACTTCCAGCTCGCTGAAATATGTTGATTTGCTGAAAACCAACAAAACCACGAAAAGTTCTTGTATTTGAAGATAAAATATTTTTGCTTTGAAGAAGAAAGATCCAGCTGACTGAAATAAGTTCATTAGATGAAAACCAACAAAAATTGACAAGAACCACGAAAAGTTCTTGTATTTTAAGATAAAATCTTACTCTATTAAGGAAAAAACTTCCAGCTCGCTGAAATATGTTCATTTGCTGAAAACCATCAAAACCACGAAAAGTTCTTGTATTTGAAGATAAAATATTTTTTCTTTGAAGAAGAAAGATCTAGCTGACTGAAATAAGTTCATTCGATGAAAACCAACAAAAATTGACAAGAAACACGAAAAGTTCTTGTATTTTAAGATAAAATCTTACTCTATTAAGGAAAAAACTTCCAGCTCGCTGAAATATGTTCATTTGCTGAAAACCATCAAAACCACGAAAAGTTCTTGTATTTGAAGATAAAATCTTTTTGCTTTGAAGAAGAAAGATCTAGCTGACTGAAATAAGTTCATGAGATGAAAACCAACAAAAATTGACAAGAACCACGAAAAGTTCTTGTATTTTAAGATAAAATCTTACGCTATTAAAGAAAAAACTTCCAGCTCGCTGAAATCTGTTCATTTGCTGAAAACCATCAAAACCACGAAAAGTTTTTGTATTTGAAGATAAAATCTTTTTGCTTTGAAGAAGAAAGATCTAGCTGACTGAAATAAGTTCATTCGATGAAAACCAACAAAGATTGACAAGAACCACGAAAAGTTCTTGTATTTTAAGATAAAATCTTACTGTATAAAGGAAAAAACTTCCAGCTCGCTGAAATATGTTCATTTGCTGAAAACCATCAAAACCACGAAAAGTTCTTGTATTTGAAGATAAAATCTTTTTGCTTTGAAGAAGAAAGATCTGGCTGACTGAAATAAGTTCATTAGATGAAAACCAACAAAAATTGACAAGAACCACGAAAAGTTCTTGTATTTTAAGATAAAATCTTACGCTTTTAAAGAAAAAACTTCCAGCTCGCTGAAATCTGTTCATTTGCTGAAAACCATCAAAACCACGAAAAGTTTTTGTATTTAAAGATAAAATCTTTTTGCTTTGAAGAAGAAAGATCTAGCTGACTGAAATAAGTTCATTCGATGAAAACCAACAAAGATTGACAAGAACCACGAAAAGTTCTTGTATTTTAAGATAAAATCTTACTCTATTAAGGAAAAAACTTCCAGCTCGCTGAAATATGTTCATTTGCTGAAAACCATCAAAACCACGAAAAGTTCTTGTATTTTAAGATAAAATCTTTTTGCTTTGAAGAAGAAAGTTCTAGCTGACTGAAATAAGTTCATTGGATGAAAACCAACAAAAATTGACAAGAACCACGAAAAGTTCTTGTATTTTAAGATAAAATCTTACTCTATTAAGGAAAAAACTTCCAGCTCGCTGAAATATGTTCATTTGCTGAAAACCAACCAAACCACGAAAAGTTCTTGTATTTGAAGATAAAATCTTTTTGCTTTGAAGAAGAAAGATCTAGCTGACTGAAATAAGCTCATGAGATGAAAACCAACAAAATTTGTCAAGAACCACGAAAACTTCTTGTATTTTAATATAATATCTTACGCTATTAAAGAAAAAACTTCTGGCTCGCTGAAATATGTTCATTTGCTGAAAACCAACAAAACCACGAAAAGTTCTTGTATTTGAACATAAAATCTTTTTGCTTTGAAGAAGAAAGATCCAGCTGACTGAAATAAGTTCATTCGATGAAAACCAACAAAAATTTACAAGAACCACGAAAAGTTCTTGTATTTTAAGATAAAATCTTACTCTATTAAGGAAAAAACTTCCAGCTCGCTGAAATATGTTCATTTGCTGAAAACCATCAAAACCACGAAATGTTCTTGTATTTGAAGATGAAATCTTTTTGCTTTGAAGAAGAAAGATCTAGCTGACTGAAATAAGTTCATTAGATGAAAACCAACAAAAATTGACAAGAACCACGAAAAGTTCTTGCATTTTAAGATAAAATCTTACTGTATAAAGGAAAAAACTTCCAGCTCGCTGAAATATGTTCATTTGCTGAAAACCATCAAAACCACGAAAAGTTCTTGTATTTGAAGATAAAATCTTTTTGCTTTGAAGAAGAAAGATCTAGCTGACTGAAATAAGTTCATTAGATGAAAACCAACAAAAATTGACAAGAACCACGGAAAGTTCTTCTATTTTAAGATAATATCTTACGCTATTAAAGAAAAAACTTCTGGCTCGCTGAAATATGTTCATTTGCTGAAAACCAACAAAACCACGAAAAGTTCTTGTATTTGAAGATAAAATCTTTTTGCTTTGAAGAAGAAAGATCCAGCTGACTGAAATAAGTTCATGAGATGAAAACCAACTAAAATTTACAAGAACCACGAAAAGTTCTTGTATTTTAAGATAAAATCTTACTCTATTAAGGAAAAAACTTCCAGCTCGCTGAAATATGTTCATTTGCTGAAAACCATCAAAACCACGAAAAGTTCTTGTATTTGAAGATAAAATCTTTTTGCTTTGAAGAAGAAAGATCTAGCTGACTGAAATAAGCTCATTAGATGAAAACCAACAAAATTTGTCAAGAACCACGAAAACTTCTTGTATTTTAAGATAATATCTTACGCTATTAAAGAAAAAACTTCCAGCTCGCTGAAATATGTTCATTTGCTGAAAACCAACAAAACCACGAAAAGTTCTTGTATTTGAAGATAAAATCTTTTTGCTTTGAAGAAGAAAGATCCAGCTGACTGAAATAAGTTCATTAGATGAAAACCAACAAAAATTGACAAGAACCACGAAAGGTTCTTGTATTTTAAGACAAAATCTTAGGCTATTAAAGAAAAAACTTCCAGCTCGCTGAAATCTGTTCATTTGCTGAAAACCATCAAAACCACGAAAAGTTCTTGTATTTGAAGATAAAATCTTTTTTCTTTGAAGAAGAAAGATCTCGCTGACTGAAATAAGTTCATTAGATGAAAACCAACAAAAATTGACAAGAAACACGAAAAGTTCTTGTATTTTAAGATAAAATCTTACTCGATGAAGGAAAAAACCTCCAGCTCGCTGAAATATGTTAATTTGCTGAAAACCAACAAAACCACGAAAAGTTCTTGTATTTGAAGATAAAATCTTTTTGCTTTGAAGAAGAAAGATCCAGCTGACTGAAATAAGTTCATTAGATGAAAACCAACAAAAATTGACAAGAACCACGAAAAGTTCTTGTATTTTAAGATAAAATCTTACTCTATTAAGGAAAAAACTTCCAGCTCGCTGAAATATGTTCATTTGCTGAAAAACATCAAAACCACGAAAAGTTCTTGTATTTGAAGATAAAATCTTTTTTCTTTGAAGAAGAAAGATCTAGCTGACTGAAATAAGTTCATTCGATGAAAACCAACAAAAATTGACAAGAACCACGAAAAGTTCTTGTATTTTAAGATAAAATCTTACTCTATTAAGGAAAAAACTTCCAGCTCGCTGAAATATGTTCATTTGCTGAAAACCATCAAAACCACGAAAAGTTCTTGTATTTGAAGATAAAATCTTTTTTCTTTGAAGAAGAAAGATCTAGCTGACTGAAATAAGTTCATTCGATGAAAACCAACAAAAATTGACAAGAAACACGAAAAGTTCTTGCATTTTAAGATAAAATCTTACTCTATTAAGGAAAAAACTTCCAGCTCGCTGAAATATGTTCATTTGCTGAAAACCATCAAAACCACGAAAAGTTCTTGTATTTGAAGATAAAATCTTTTTGCTTTGAAGAAGAAAGATCTAGCTGACTGAAATAAGTTCATTAGATGAAAACCAACAAAAATTGACAAGAACCACGAAAAGTTCTTGTATTTTAAGATAAAATCTTACGCTATTAAAGAAAAAACTTCCAGCTCGCTGCAATCTGTTCATTTGCTGAAAACCATCAAAACCACGAAAAGTTTTTGTATTTGAAGATAAAATCTTTTTGCTTTGAAGAAGAAAGATCTAGCTGACTGAAATAAGTTCATGAGATGAAAACCAACAAAAATTGACAAGAACCACGAAAAGTTCTTGTATTTTAAGATAAAATCTTACTCTATTAAGGAAAAAACTTCCAGCTCGCTGAAATATGTTCATTTGCTGAAAACCATCAAAACCACGAAAAGTTCTTGTATTTGAAGATAAAATCTTTTTGCTTTGAAGAAGAAAGTTCTAGCTGACTGAAATAAGTTCATTGGATGAAAACCAACAAAAATTGACAAGAACCACGAAAAGTTCTTGTATTTTAAGATAAAATCTTACTCTATTAAGGAAAAAACTTCCAGCTCGCTGAAATATGTTCATTTGCTGAAAACCAACCAAACCACGAAAAGTTCTTGTATTTGAAGATAAAATCTTTTTGCTTTGAAGAAGAAAGATCTAGCTGACTGAAATAAGCTCATTCGATGAAAACCAACAAAATTTGTCAAGAACCACGAAAACTTCTTCTATTTTAAGATAATATCTTACGCTATTAAAGAAAAAACTTCTGGCTCGCTGAAATATGTTCATTTGCTGAAAACCAACAAAACCACGAAAAGTTCTTGTATTTGAAGATAAAATCTTTTTGCTTTGAAGAAGAAAGATCCAGCTGACTGAAATAAGTTCATTAGATGAAAACCAACAAAAATTGACAAGAACCACGAAAAGTTCTTGTATTTTAAGACAAAATCTTAGGCTATTAAAGAAAAAACTTCCAGCTCGCTGAAATCTGTTCATTTGCTGAAAACCATCAAAACCACGAAAAGTTCTTGTATTTGAAGATAAAATCTTTTTTCTTTGAAGAAGAAAGATCTAGCTGACTGAAATAAGTTCATGAGATGAAAACCAACAAAAATTGACAAGAAACACGAAAAGTTCTTGTATTTTAAGATAAAATCTTACTCGATGAAGGAAAAAACCTCCAGCTCGCTGAAATATGTTCATTTGCTGAAAAACATCAAAACCACGAAAAGTTCTTGTATTTGAAGATAAAATCTTTTTTCTTTGAAGAAGAAAGATCTAGCTGACTGAAATAAGTTCATTCGATGAAAACCAACAAAAATTGACAAGAACCACGAAAAGTTCTTGTATTTTAAGATAAAATCTTACTCTATTAAGGAAAAAACTTCCAGCTCGCTGAAATATGTTCATTTGCTGAAAACCATCAAAACCACGAAAAGTTCTTGTATTTGAAGATAAAATCTTTTTGCTTTGAAGAAGAAAGATCTAGCTGACTGAAATAAGTTCATTGGATGAAAACCAACAAAAATTGACAAGAGCCACGAAAAGTTCTTGTATTTTAAGATAAAATCTTACGCTATTAAAGAAAAAACTTCCAGCTCGCTGAAATCTGTTCATTTGCTGAAAACCATCAAAACCACGAAAAGTTTTTGTATTTGAAGATAAAATCTTTTTGCTTTGAAGAAGAAAGATCTCGCTGACTGAAATAAGTTCATTAGATGAAAACCAACAAAAATTGACAAGAACCACGAAAAGTTCTTGTATTTTAAGATAAAATCTTACTCTATTAAGGAAAAACTTCCAGCTCGCTGAAATATGTTCATTTGCTGAAAACCATCAAAACCACGAAAAGTTCTTGTATTTGAAGATAAAATCTTTTTGCTTTGAAGAAGAAAGATCCAGCTGACTGAAATAAGTTCATTAGATGAAAACCAACAAAAATTGACAAGAAACACGAAAAGTTCTTGTATTTTAAGATAAAATCTTACTCTATTAAGGAAAAAACTTCCAGCTCGCTGAAATATGTTGATTTGCTGAAAACCAACAAAACCACGAAAAGTTCTTGTATTTGAAGATAAAATATTTTTGCTTTGAAGAAGAAAGATCCAGCTGACTGAAATAAGTTCATTAGATGAAAACCAACAAAAATTGACAAGAACCACGAAAAGTTCTTGTATTTTAAGATAAAATCTTACTCTATTAAGGAAAAAACTTCCAGCTCGCTGAAATATGTTCATTTGCTGAAAACCATCAAAACCACGAAAAGTTCTTGTATTTGAAGATAAAATATTTTTTCTTTGAAGAAGAAAGATCTAGCTGACTGAAATAAGTTCATTCGATGAAAACCAACAAAAATTGACAAGAAACACGAAAAGTTCTTGTATTTTAAGATAAAATCTTACTCTATTAAGGAAAAAACTTCCAGCTCGCTGAAATATGTTCATTTGCTGAAAACCATCAAAACCACGAAAAGTTCTTGTATTTGAAGATAAAATCTTTTTGCTTTGAAGAAGAAAGATCTAGCTGACTGAAATAAGTTCATGAGATGAAAACCAACAAAAATTGACAAGAACCACGAAAAGTTCTTGTATTTTAAGATAAAATCTTACGCTATTAAAGAAAAAACTTCCAGCTCGCTGAAATCTGTTCATTTGCTGAAAACCATCAAAACCACGAAAAGTTTTTGTATTTGAAGATAAAATCTTTTTGCTTTGAAGAAGAAAGATCTAGCTGACTGAAATAAGTTCATTCGATGAAAACCAACAAAGATTGACAAGAACCACGAAAAGTTCTTGTATTTTAAGATAAAATCTTACTGTATAAAGGAAAAAACTTCCAGCTCGCTGAAATATGTTCATTTGCTGAAAACCATCAAAACCACGAAAAGTTCTTGTATTTGAAGATAAAATCTTTTTGCTTTGAAGAAGAAAGATCTGGCTGACTGAAATAAGTTCATTAGATGAAAACCAACAAAAATTGACAAGAACCACGAAAAGTTCTTGTATTTTAAGATAAAATCTTACGCTTTTAAAGAAAAAACTTCCAGCTCGCTGAAATCTGTTCATTTGCTGAAAACCATCAAAACCACGAAAAGTTTTTGTATTTAAAGATAAAATCTTTTTGCTTTGAAGAAGAAAGATCTAGCTGACTGAAATAAGTTCATTCGATGAAAACCAACAAAGATTGACAAGAACCACGAAAAGTTCTTGTATTTTAAGATAAAATCTTACTCTATTAAGGAAAAAACTTCCAGCTCGCTGAAATATGTTCATTTGCTGAAAACCATCAAAACCACGAAAAGTTCTTGTATTTTAAGATAAAATCTTTTTGCTTTGAAGAAGAAAGTTCTAGCTGACTGAAATAAGTTCATTGGATGAAAACCAACAAAAATTGACAAGAACCACGAAAAGTTCTTGTATTTTAAGATAAAATCTTACTCTATTAAGGAAAAAACTTCCAGCTCGCTGAAATATGTTCATTTGCTGAAAACCAACCAAACCACGAAAAGTTCTTGTATTTGAAGATAAAATCTTTTTGCTTTGAAGAAGAAAGATCTAGCTGACTGAAATAAGCTCATGAGATGAAAACCAACAAAATTTGTCAAGAACCACGAAAACTTCTTGTATTTTAATATAATATCTTACGCTATTAAAGAAAAAACTTCTGGCTCGCTGAAATATGTTCATTTGCTGAAAACCAACAAAACCACGAAAAGTTCTTGTATTTGAACATAAAATCTTTTTGCTTTGAAGAAGAAAGATCCAGCTGACTGAAATAAGTTCATTCGATGAAAACCAACAAAAATTTACAAGAACCACGAAAAGTTCTTGTATTTTAAGATAAAATCTTACTCTATTAAGGAAAAAACTTCCAGCTCGCTGAAATATGTTCATTTGCTGAAAACCATCAAAACCACGAAATGTTCTTGTATTTGAAGATGAAATCTTTTTGCTTTGAAGAAGAAAGATCTAGCTGACTGAAATAAGTTCATTAGATGAAAACCAACAAAAATTGACAAGAACCACGAAAAGTTCTTGCATTTTAAGATAAAATCTTACTGTATAAAGGAAAAAACTTCCAGCTCGCTGAAATATGTTCATTTGCTGAAAACCATCAAAACCACGAAAAGTTCTTGTATTTGAAGATAAAATCTTTTTGCTTTGAAGAAGAAAGATCTAGCTGACTGAAATAAGTTCATTAGATGAAAACCAACAAAAATTGACAAGAACCACGGAAAGTTCTTCTATTTTAAGATAATATCTTACGCTATTAAAGAAAAAACTTCTGGCTCGCTGAAATATGTTCATTTGCTGAAAACCAACAAAACCACGAAAAGTTCTTGTATTTGAAGATAAAATCTTTTTGCTTTGAAGAAGAAAGATCCAGCTGACTGAAATAAGTTCATGAGATGAAAACCAACTAAAATTTACAAGAACCACGAAAAGTTCTTGTATTTTAAGATAAAATCTTACTCTATTAAGGAAAAAACTTCCAGCTCGCTGAAATATGTTCATTTGCTGAAAACCATCAAAACCACGAAAAGTTCTTGTATTTGAAGATAAAATCTTTTTGCTTTGAAGAAGAAAGATCTAGCTGACTGAAATAAGCTCATTAGATGAAAACCAACAAAATTTGTCAAGAACCACGAAAACTTCTTGTATTTTAAGATAATATCTTACGCTATTAAAGAAAAAACTTCCAGCTCGCTGAAATATGTTCATTTGCTGAAAACCAACAAAACCACGAAAAGTTCTTGTATTTGAAGATAAAATCTTTTTGCTTTGAAGAAGAAAGATCCAGCTGACTGAAATAAGTTCATTAGATGAAAACCAACAAAAATTGACAAGAACCACGAAAGGTTCTTGTATTTTAAGACAAAATCTTAGGCTATTAAAGAAAAAACTTCCAGCTCGCTGAAATCTGTTCATTTGCTGAAAACCATCAAAACCACGAAAAGTTCTTGTATTTGAAGATAAAATCTTTTTTCTTTGAAGAAGAAAGATCTCGCTGACTGAAATAAGTTCATTAGATGAAAACCAACAAAAATTGACAAGAAACACGAAAAGTTCTTGTATTTTAAGATAAAATCTTACTCGATGAAGGAAAAAACCTCCAGCTCGCTGAAATATGTTAATTTGCTGAAAACCAACAAAACCACGAAAAGTTCTTGTATTTGAAGATAAAATCTTTTTGCTTTGAAGAAGAAAGATCCAGCTGACTGAAATAAGTTCATTAGATGAAAACCAACAAAAATTGACAAGAACCACGAAAAGTTCTTGTATTTTAAGATAAAATCTTACTCTATTAAGGAAAAAACTTCCAGCTCGCTGAAATATGTTCATTTGCTGAAAAACATCAAAACCACGAAAAGTTCTTGTATTTGAAGATAAAATCTTTTTTCTTTGAAGAAGAAAGATCTAGCTGACTGAAATAAGTTCATTCGATGAAAACCAACAAAAATTGACAAGAACCACGAAAAGTTCTTGTATTTTAAGATAAAATCTTACTCTATTAAGGAAAAAACTTCCAGCTCGCTGAAATATGTTCATTTGCTGAAAACCATCAAAACCACGAAAAGTTCTTGTATTTGAAGATAAAATCTTTTTGCTTTGAAGAAGAAAGATCCAGCTGACTGAAATAAGTTCATTAGATGAAAACCAACAAAAATTGACAAGAAACACGAAAAGTTCTTGTATTTTAAGATAAAATCTTACTCTATTAAGGAAAAAACTTCCAGCTCGCTGAAATATGTTAATTTGCTGAAAACCAACAAAACCACGAAAAGTTCTTGTATTTGAAGATAAAATCTTTTTGCTTTGAAGAAGAAAGATCCAGCTGACTGAAATAAGTTCATTAGATGAAAACCAACAAAAATTGACAAGAACCACGAAAAGTTCTTGTATTTTAAGATAAAATCTTACTCTATTAAGGAAAAAACTTCCAGCTCGCTGAAACATGTTCATTTGCTGAAAACCATCAAAACCACGAAAAGTTCTTGTATTTGAAGATAAAATCTTTTTTCTTTGAAGAAGAAAGATCTCGCTGACTGAAATAAGTTCATTCGATGAAAACCAACAAAAATTGACAAGAACCACGAAAAGTTCTTGTATTTTAAGATAAAATCTTACTCTATTAAGGAAAAAACATCCAGCTCGCTGAAATATGTTCATTTGCTGAAAACCATCAAAACCACGAAAAGTTCTTGTATTTGAAGATAAAATCTTTTTGCTTTGAAGAAGAAAGATCTAGCTGACTGAAATAAGTTCATTGGATGAAAACCAACAAAATTTGACAAGAACCACGAAAACTTCTTCTATTTTAAGATAATATCTTACGCTATTAAAGAAAAAACTTCTGGCTCGCTGAAATATGTTCATTTGCTGAAAACCAACAAAACCACGAAAAGTTCTTGTATTTGAAGATAAAATCTTTTTGCTTTGAAGAAGAAAGATCCAGCTGACTGAAATAAGTTCATGAGATGAAAACCAACAAAAATTTACAAGAACCACGAAAAGTTCTTGTATTTTAAGATAAAATCTTACTCTATTAAGGAAAAAACTTCCAGCTCGCTGAAATATGTTCATTTGCTGAAAACCATCAAAACCACGAAAAGTTCTTGTATTTGAAGATAAAATCTTTTTGCTTTGAAGAAGAAAGATCTAGCTGACTGAAATAAGCTCATGAGATGAAAACCAACAAAATTTGTCAAGAACCACGAAAACTTCTTGTATTTTAAGATAATATCTTACGCTATTAAAGAAAAAACTTCCAGCTCGCTGAAATATGTTCATTTGCTGAAAACCAACAAAACCACGAAAAGTTCTTGTATTTGAAGATAAAATCTTTTTGCTTTGAAGAAGAAAGATCCAGCTGACTGAAATAAGTTCATTAGATGAAAACCAACAAAAATTGACAAGAACCACGAAAAGTTCTTGTATTTTAAGACAAAATCTTAGGCTATTAAAGAAAAAACTTCCAGCTCGCTGAAATCTGTTCATTTGCTGAAAACCATCAAAACCACGAAAAGTTCTTGTATTTGAAGATAAAATTTTTTTCTTTGAAGAAGAAAGATCTAGCTGACTGAAATAAGTTCATTAGATGAAAACCAACAAAAATTGACAAGAAACACGAAAAGTTCTTGTATTTTAAGATAAAATCTTAGGCTATTAAAGAAAAAACTTCTGGCGCGCTGAAATATGTTCATTTACTGAAAATCAACAAAACCACGAAAAGTTCTTGTATTTGAAGATAAAATCTTTTTGCTTTGAAGAAGAAAGATCCAGCTGACTGAAATAAGTTCATTCGATGAAAACCAACAAAAATTGACAAGAGCCACGAAAAGTTCTTGTATTTTAAGATAATATCTTACTCTATTAAAGAAAAAACTTCTGGCTCGCTGAAATATGTTCATTTGCTGAAAACCAACAAAACCACGAAAAGTTCTTGTATTTGAAGATGAAATCTTTTTGCTTTGAAGAAGAAAGATCCAGCTGACTGAAATAAGTTCATGAGATGAAAACCAACAAAAATTGACAAGAAACACGAAAAGTTCTTGTATTTTAAGATAATATCTTACGCTATTAAAGAAAAAACTTCTGGCTCGCTGAAATATGTTCATTTGCTGAAAACCAACAAAACCACGAAAAGTTCTTGTATTTGAAGATAAAATCTTTTTGCTTTGAAGAAGAAAGATCCAGCTGACTGAAATAAGTTCATGAGATGAAAACCAACAAAAATTGACAAGAAACACGAAAAGTTCTTGTATTTTAAGATAAAATCTTACTCTATTAAGGAAAAAACTTCCAGCTCGCTGAAATCTGTTCATTTGCTGAAAACCATCAAAACCACGAAAAGTTCTTGTATTTGAAGATAAAATCTTTTTGCTTTGAGGAAGAAAGATCTCGCTGACTGAAATAAGTTCATTAGATGAAAACCAACAAAAATTGACAAGAACCACGAAAAGTTCTTGTATTTTAAGATAAAATCTTACGCTATTAAAGAAAAAACTCCCAGCTCGCTGAAATATGTTCATTTGCTGAAAACCAACCAAACCACGAAATGTTCTTGTATTTGAAGATGAAATCTTTTTGCTTTGAAGAAGAAAGATCCAGCTGACTGAAATAAGTTCATAAGAAGAAAACCAACAAAAATTGACAAGAACCACGAAAAGTTCTTGTATTTTAAGATAAAATCTTACTCTATTAAGGAAAAAACTTCCAGCTCGCTGAAAACCATCAAAACCACGAAAAGTTCTTGTATTTGAAGATAAAATCTTTTTGCTTTGAAGAAGAAAGATCGAGCTGACTGAAATAAGTTCATTAGATGAAAACCAACAAAAATTGACAAGAACCACGAAAAGTTCTTGTATTTTAAGATAAAATCTTACGCTATTAAAGAAAAAACTCCCAGCTCGCTGAAATATGTTCATTTGCTGAAAAGCAACCAAACCACGAAAAGTTCTTGTATTTGAAGATGAAATCTTTTTGCTTTGAAGAAGAAAGATCCAGCTGACTGAAATAAGTTCATCAGACGAAAACCAACAAAAATTGACAAGAACCACGAAAAGTTCTTGTATTTTAAGATAAAATCTTACGCTATTAAAGAAAAAACTTCCAGCTCGCTGCAATCTGTTCATTTGCTGAAAACCATCAAAACCACGAAAAGTTTTTGTATTTGAAGATAAAATCTTTTTGCTTTGAAGAAGAAAGATCTAGCTGACTGAAATAAGTTCATGAGATGAAAACCAACAAAAATTGACATGAACCACGAAAACTTCTTGTATTTTAAGATAATATCTTACGCTATTAAAGAAAAAACTTCCAGCTCGCTGAAATATGTCCATTTGCTGAAAACCAACAAAACCACGAAAAGTTCTTGTATTTGAAGATAAAATCTTTTTGTTTGAAGAAGAAAGATCTAGCTGACTGAAATAAGTTCATCAGACGAAAACCAACAAAAATTGACAAGAACCACGAAAAGTTCTTGTATTTTAAGATAAAATCTTACGCTATTAAAGAAAAAAGTCCCAGCTCGCTCAAATATGTTGATTTGCTGAAAACCAACAAAACCATGAAAAGTTCTTGTATTTGAAGATAAAATCTTTTTGCTTTGAAGAAGAAAGATCTAGCTGACTGAAATAAGTTCATTAGATTTAAACCAACAAAAATTGACAAGAACCACGAAAACTTCTTGTATTTTAAGATAATATCCTACGCTATTAAAGAAAAAACTTCTGGCTCGCTGAAATATGTTCATTTGCTGAAAACCAACAAAACCACGAAAAGTTCTTGTATTTGAAGATAAAATCTTTTTGCTTTGAAGAAGAAAGATTCAGCTGACTGAAATAAGTTCATTAGATGAAAACCAACAAAAATTGACAAGAACCACGAAAAGTTCTTGTATTTTAAGATAAAATCTTACTCTATTAAGGAAAAAACTTCCAGCTCGCTGAAATATGTTCATTTGCTGAAAACCATCAAAACCACGAAAAGTTCTTGTATTTGAAGATAAAATCTTTTTGCTTTGAAGAAGAAAGATCCAGCTGACTGAAATAAGTTCATTCGATGAAAACCAACAAAAATTGACAAGAGCCACGAAAAGTTCTTGTATTTTAAGATAATATCTTACTCTATTAAAGAAAAAACTTCTGGCTCGCTGAAATATGTTCATTTGCTGAAAACCAACAAAACCACGAAAAGTTCTTGTATTTGAAGATGAAATCTTTTTGCTTTGAAGAAGAAAGATCCAGCTGACTGAAATAAGTTCATGAGATGAAAACCAACAAAAATTGACAAGAAACACGAAAAGTTCTTGTATTTTAAGATAATATCTTACGCTATTAAAGAAAAAACTTCTGGCTCGCTGAAATATGTTCATTTGCTGAAAACCAACAAAACCACGAAAAGTTCTTGTATTTGAAGATAAAATCTTTTTGCTTTGAAGAAGAAAGATCCAGCTGACTGAAATAAGTTCATGAGATGAAAACCAACAAAAATTGACAAGAAACACGAAAAGTTCTTGTATTTTAAGATAAAATCTTACTCTATTAAGGAAAAAACTTCCAGCTCGCTGAAATCTGTTCATTTGCTGAAAACCATCAAAACCACGAAAAGTTCTTGTATTTGAAGATAAAATCTTTTTGCTTTGAGGAAGAAAGATCTAGCTGACTGAAATAAGTTCATTAGATGAAAACCAACAAAAATTGACAAGAACCACGAAAAGTTCTTGTATTTTAAGATAAAATCTTACGCTATTAAAGAAAAAACTCCCAGCTCGCTGAAATATGTTCATTTGCTGAAAACCAACCAAACCACGAAATGTTCTTGTATTTGAAGATGAAATCTTTTTGCTTTGAAGAAGAAAGATCCAGCTGACTGAAATAAGTTCATAAGAAGAAAACCAACAAAAATTGACAAGAACCACGAAAAGTTCTTGTATTTTAAGATAAAATCTTACTCTATTAAGGAAAAAACTTCCAGCTCGCTGAAAACCATCAAAACCACGAAAAGTTCTTGTATTTGAAGATAAAATCTTTTTGCTTTGAAGAAGAAAGATCGAGCTGACTGAAATAAGTTCATTAGATGAAAACCAACAAAAATTGACAAGAACCACGAAAAGTTCTTGTATTTTAAGATAAAATCTTACGCTATTAAAGAAAAAACTCCCAGCTCGCTGAAATATGTTCATTTGCTGAAAAGCAACCAAACCACGAAAAGTTCTTGTATTTGAAGATGAAATCTTTTTGCTTTGAAGAAGAAAGATCCAGCTGACTGAAATAAGTTCATCAGACGAAAACCAACAAAAATTGACAAGAACCACGAAAAGTTCTTGTATTTTAAGATAAAATCTTACGCTATTAAAGAAAAAACTTCCAGCTCGCTGCAATCTGTTCATTTGCTGAAAACCATCAAAACCACGAAAAGTTTTTGTATTTGAAGATAAAATCTTTTTGCTTTGAAGAAGAAAGATCTAGCTGACTGAAATAAGTTCATGAGATGAAAACCAACAAAAATTGACATGAACCACGAAAACTTCTTGTATTTTAAGATAATATCTTACGCTATTAAAGAAAAAACTTCCAGCTCGCTGAAATATGTCCATTTGCTGAAAACCAACAAAACCACGAAAAGTTCTTGTATTTGAAGATAAAATCTTTTTGTTTGAAGAAGAAAGATCTAGCTGACTGAAATAAGTTCATCAGACGAAAACCAACAAAAATTGACAAGAACCACGAAAAGTTCTTGTATTTTAAGATAAAATCTTACGCTATTAAAGAAAAAAGTCCCAGCTCGCTCAAATATGTTGATTTGCTGAAAACCAACAAAACCATGAAAAGTTCTTGTATTTGAAGATAAAATCTTTTTGCTTTGAAGAAGAAAGATCTAGCTGACTGAAATAAGTTCATTAGATTTAAACCAACAAAAATTGACAAGAACCACGAAAACTTCTTGTATTTTAAGATAATATCCTACGCTATTAAAGAAAAAACTTCTGGCTCGCTGAAATATGTTCATTTGCTGAAAACCAACAAAACCACGAAAAGTTCTTGTATTTGAAGATAAAATCTTTTTGCTTTGAAGAAGAAAGATTCAGCTGACTGAAATAAGTTCATTAGATGAAAACCAACAAAAATTGACAAGAACCACGAAAAGTTCTTGTATTTTAAGATAAAATCTTACTCTATTAAGGAAAAAACTTCCAGCTCGCTGAAATATGTTCATTTGCTGAAAACCATCAAAACCACGAAAAGTTCTTGTATTTGAAGATAAAATCTTTTTGCTTTGAAGAAGAAAGATATAGCTGACTGAAATAAGTTCATTAGATGAAAACCAACAAAATTTGACAAGAACCACGAAAACTTCTTGTATTTTAAGATAATATCTTACGCTATTAAAGAAAAAACTTCCAGCTCGCTGAAATATGTTCATTTGCTGAAATCCAACAAAACCACGAAAAGTTCTTGTATTTGAAGATAAAATCTTTTTGCTTTGAAGAAGAAAGATCCAGCTGACTGAAATAAGTTCATTAGATGAAAACCAACAAAAATTGACAAGAACCACGAAAAGTTCTTGTATTTTAAGACAAAATCTTAGGCTATTAAAGAAAAAACTTCCAGCTCGCTGAAATCTGTTCATTTGCTGAAAACCATCAAAACCACGAAAAGTTCTTGTATTTGAAGATAAAATCTTTTTTCTTTGAAGAAGAAAGATCTAGCTGACTGAAATAAGTTCATTAGATGAAAACCAACAAAAATTGACAAGAAACACGAAAAGTTCTTGTATTTTAAGATAAAATCTTACTCGATGAAGGAAAAAACTTCCAGCTCGCTGAAATATGTTAATTTGCTGAAAACCAACAAAACCACGAAAAGTTCTTGTATTTGAAGATAAAATCTTTTTGCTTTGAAGAAGAAAGATCTAGCTGACTGAAATAAGTTCATTCGATGAAAACTAACAAAAATTGACAAGAAGCACGAAAAGTTCTTGTATTTTAAGATAAAATCTTACGCTATTAAAGAAAAAACTTCCAGCTCGCTGAAATCTGTTCATTTGCTGAAAACCATCAAAACCACGAAAAGTTTTTGTATATGAAGATAAAATCTTTTTGCTTTGAAGAAGAAAGATCTCGCTGACTGAAATAAGTTCATTAGATGAAAACCAACAAAAATTGACAAGAACCACGAAAAGTTCTTGTATTTTAAGATAAAATCTTACTCTATTCAGGAAAAACTTCCAGCTCGCTGAAATATGTTCATTTGCTGAAAACCATCAAAACCACGAAAAGTTCTTGTATTTGAAGATAAAATCTTTTTGCTTTGAAGAAGAAAGATCTAGCTGACTGAAATAAGTTCATTCGATGAAAACCAACAAAAATTGACAAGAAACACGAAAAGTTCTTGTATTTTAAGATAAAATCTTACTCTATTAAGGAAAAAACTTGCAGCTCGCTGAAATATGTTAATTTGCTGAAAACCAACAAAACCACGAAAAGTTCTTGTATTTGAAGATAAAATCTTTTTGCTTTGAAGAAGAAAGATCTAGCTGACTGAAATAAGTTCATTAGATGAAAACCAACAAAAATTGACAAGAACCACGAAAAGTTCTTGTATTTTAAGATAAAATCTTACTCTATTAAGGAAAAAACTTCCAGCTCGCTGAAATATGTTCATTTGCTGAAAACCATCAAAACCACGAAAAGTTCTTGTATTTGAAGATAAAATCTTTTTTCTTTGAAGAAGAAAGATCTAGCTGACTGAAATAAGTTCATTCGATGAAAACCAACAAAAATTGACAAGAAACACGAAAAGTTCTTGTATTTTAAGATAAAATCTTACTCTATTAAGGAAAAAACTTCCAGCTCGCTGAAATATGTTCATTTGCTGAAAACCATCAAAACCACGAAAAGTTCTTGTATTTGAAGATAAAATCTTTTTGCTTTGAAGAAGAAAGATCTAGCTGACTGAAATAAGTTCATTAGATGAAAACCAACAAAAATTGACAAGAACCACGAAAAGTTCTTGTATTTTAAGATAAAATCTTACTCTATTAAGGAAAAAACATCCAGCTCGCTGAAATATGTTCATTTGCTGAAAACCATCAAAACCACGAAAAGTTCTTGTATTTGAAGATAAAATCTTTTTGCTTTGAAGAAGAAAGATCTAGCTGACTGAAATAAGTTCATTGGATGAAAACCAACAAAATTTGACAAGAACCACGAAAACTTCTTCTATTTTAAGATAATATCTTACGCTATTAAAGAAAAAACTTCTGGCTCGCTGAAATATGTTCATTTGCTGAAAACCAACAAAACCACGAAAAGTTCTTGTATTTGAAGATAAAATCTTTTTGCTTTGAAGAAGAAAGATCCAGCTGACTGAAATAAGTTCATGAGATG